>NC_056732.1:914012531-914015031 GCF_019279795.1 Protopterus annectens
TCATTGGACGGATATGTTTTTAACTCAGCATATCCTCAATCTGTGCAATAAATTGCAAGTTACATAACGTACTATTTTGTCTAATCACTGGATAAAATTATGCCAGTGGGAATGGCTGTGCATCAGGGTTCAGTTCTGAACCCACCCTATTCATACTGGTGATGCACTACATTAACAACAGGCTATGGAGAGAGATCATCAAGCTGCTCCATGAAGATGATGCAACCTTGCAAGCAGACTTTGAATGGGTACTTCACAAAGGATATGGGAATGGAATGGAAAGATGAGGACACATGACATGAAGCTGAATACGGGCATGTGTCATATCAGTAAACGGGAATTAAATGAAGCCAAAAATTGAAAGAGAAAGAAAATAGTGCAACATGTTATCAGTTTCAAGTATCTGTGATGGGTGGTTGAGGAGAAGGGAAGCATGAATGAGGAGGTCAAAGATAGAATCAGAGGGGCTGCAGTCACCTGCCACATAGAGTCAGGAATAGCGTGTAATACAGGATTGCCAAAGTTAGAAACTAAGGCATAGAAAACAGTGGTGTGACCAGTACTTCTCTGAGATACAGAGACCTGGGCAGTGAAGGAAGATAAACTGAGGAAGCTAGAGGTGATGGAGGTGAAGTGCCAGAGATGAGTGATAGGATGAAAACCTGAGGGCCAGATAAAGAAAGAATGACATCAGAGCAGAAGCCAAAGTAGCACCAATTGAAGAAAAGGTCAAACATAGCAGATAACAGTGGTATGGGCACATGTACAGGAAAGCAGATGATGATTTTTTGAAGAAGATTTGGAAGAAACATAAATAAGGCAAGTGGAAATAAAAATTTACAGCAAAGAGATTGATTGATTGCATCAGAGATGACCCGTGAGAGTCTGACATCACTGCTAAAAAAAGTAAGAGAATGGCACTGAATCAAGAAAGGTTGTAACAACTGAAGAGACACCCTGACCCCTATGCAGAAAATGGGGGGGGGGGTGATGATGAGATCATATACAACCCTGCTTGATTTGAGAGGTGAGCACTATTAATTATTCATAAAAGATGCCAAAACATTTGAAGCATGTCTGCTTTAAAGTATATATGTTTTGGCCTTTTATAATCCCTATGATTGCTTGCCAAGTACTGTCCTTATGTTTATATGTTTCTATCCATTCTGCTTAGTTTGCAAATATCTGTTTTGCACAGTCCTCCTAAAAAGAATGCCATTTCATATGTCTGTGTCTTGCATTTGATAAAACTTACAGGATTGTGAGTTGCTACATTTTAAAGTGATATAACTAAACATTTTGAAAATAAAGTCTAATAGCTATGGACATATTATGGCATGCATTTAATGTCTACAATCAAAATATATTTGTTTGTTTTTTTGTTGTATCTTTCTATTTTGGTCTTTTCTGATGGCATTTGCCATTAATTTGACTATTCTGACAAATCTTTGAGATTTGTCAACACATACAGCATCAACATATATGAATGCAGAACTGTAATACATACATTCTGGCCTATTTTGATGGTGTGATGGTATGAGGTAGTGCCATCTGTGCCAGGGAGAGTAGGACAGTGTATGTGTAACATACGCCAGCATAGCTAGCTGGAGTTTTGAAAGATTTTATGTTATTTGACTATCACACTGATTTGCATAAATACTTGTGTTAAAATGTATTTGTAAAGTTACTTGTGTTAAAAATGCATCAGCAATGGGTCCTACTGGACAAAAAAGAGACATGTCTGTCAGACAGTATAATTAGAACTGATTAAATGTTTACGTTTTAACCACAAATTCTGAAAAGAAAGAAGTTAATCTCAGTCCAGCAAATTTTGAAAAATAGGCTGAAAATTAAATGGGTTGGTTTAGGTCATAAAAAATTTATCTTTCAGGTCTGATTGCAGTCAGAGACAAAAATGTCAGGGAAAACCAGGACTAAGAATGTTACTATATTTTTCTTGGGGTGAACTAATTGCTACCCTGGAAGGGTGGAAGTTTTTGAAATATAGCTTTCAGATGCTGCAACAGATCTTAGCAAAGCTCTGAGTGTGTATTGTATCAGAATCAGGTGACCAGCTGTGATGTCGTTCTACAACCACCACTGAAATGATTCTTTAGATATTAGTGAGAGATATGATGGAACTCTTGCAGCAGCACTTTGTTCTTCAGAACCTGACAGGAAATATCTCTTACAGATATCTCACACAACCACACAACTCATCTTGCCTTTCTATAGTAAACAACTCAACACTCATCATCTGGCCTTGCTCTAGTAATAACTAGGGAAAAGTAATTGTTTAGTCAGTCAGGAAAATATAGTGAGATTAGTTAAGTATTGTTTTTCAGCATCTGTGTGAATCTATACAACTGTGTTATTTTTTATATCTATTGTGACTGAAAGTCTGATGTAACTAGATATTCAGTATTCTCATGTTTTCTATTTTAACATCTTAAGTGTACTTATGCGTATTTTAGCGACACTGTGACTGCTCCTGAAAGCC
>NC_056732.1:914020031-914287531 GCF_019279795.1 Protopterus annectens
CCAACTCTTCAACATATGACCACTATAAACAAGATATGATTCATCAGTTTCAGGATAGGGGTTACAAACCAGAGGATATTAGCAGGGCTTGTCAATTTGCTTTAAAACAAGATAGGGCTAAACTATTAGAATATCATGTACAATCACCAGACACCCAGTCTAGGGTAAGATTTGTTACCACTTTTGGCAGGATAACCAAATCATTTATGCACACTATCAATAGACATTGGAACATCTTGATGGCAGAAGAAAGACTGTCTGACCATTTGGGGGATAGATGTTCTTTTTCTTTCCATAGAGGCCGCACATTAAATTCCCTATTTAGTCATTACAAAAGGTTTGATCATAGGGGGACGTCCTCCATCCAAAGGACACTCATGGGGGACACATTAGTGGGATGTGTGCCTTGTGGACATTGCTCTGATTGTTACAGGGTGAATAAAACCAAGGGCTTTACCAGTAAAGATACATCCACAGTCCTTAATATCGCATTTTTGGCAAATTGCAGCACAAGTTGGGTAATCTCTTTGGCCACTTGTTCATGCTCCGCGTTTTACGTGGGCCAAACTTTGAGACCTCTCAAATTTAGAATTGGGGAGCACATGAGTGATATAACGAACAAAAGACAGTCCAATGCTCTCTTTAAACATACCTGTAAACATAATATGGCTTCATTTAGATTTACCAAACTTGATTGTATTTTCGGGAACTGTAGGGATAAATCTGGCTGGCATACTATTCTAAATTTCAAAAGAAAGGAAATGGATTATTAAACTGAGGGGGGGGGCTTTTTCCTCCTGGTCTAAATGAGCATCTTTAAATTAACCAATAGGAGGTCTTTTTGCATCTGTCTGTATGTATATATTAAGGGCTTTTTTGTCTTACTATTTATATGCTGTTTGTCTTTCTCACTGAAGAAGGCTATTGAGCCGAACCGGTTTGGTTTGGGTGTTGGGACTTTTTTCCCTCACCCATATTATTATATCTTTTGGCACATTAAATTGTCATACCACACTTTGTGCTGGCTCTGTCTCTTTTTGAATGTGCCTTCAGTCCCCCTATACAGCCAATACTGATGAATTAAACCATTGGAGCACTACTGGAACCCTAAAACCTAAAGAATATTATACTTGTTATACCAGAGGGGTGGTATATTTGGCTTTCTGTACACACACACACACACACACACACACACACACACACACACACACACACACACACACACACACACACACAAACACGCGTGCACACACACACATTTGTAGACTCTTTTGATTTGTTTTCTTATTATTTACTTTTACTTGTTCTTTCATTATAGTTGTAATTTTGTAACTTATACAGATGTTTATTTATTTAATTATTACTTATTCGTACACCATGAAATGTCAAAGGTTCAATCATTTATGATACATAATTACGTTTTCATTTAGTTTAGTTTACAGTTTAAGTTTTTTCTTTCTACGGAGACTTATATGTAATTCTTTGTACTTATTAAACACTTGTCAATGTTGCTTTATGGTTTATTAGTGATATTTCATCTTTCAAATTATATTTTTCTTTGATTTTTTGTATGAAAACATTCCTGTATTGTTCCCTTTCATCTCTACTTGCTGTACTCATTCTGTTGTTTCAGTAGTTCTGAAACACCTTTTTGCATCGAAATGCATGGTTTCCTATATTTCCTTGCTGCTTTTTTTACTAGAGTGCCTTTTTTCTCATCATAAGGTATTCCAGTGTGTTTTGAATTACTATCCATTTCCAGGTGACTAGACATTATCTTTTTCCTTTCTGTATTGTTCACTCATTCGCTATTATCCCATGTCATTAATTGTATTCTTGCTTGGCTTCCATACTTAAAATCTAATATCTGTATAACTAGTATTATTTATTTTATTGTATCACCTATTCTGTAATGTAGTGTTCTCGACCATCGCTGCTTGATTTCTGTGTTTGGATTCTGTAGCTTTATCATAGTGTTTGTTTTTGGAGCTTTTCTCCCTGGACCTCTATTTAAAATGGGCTCACCCTGGCCCAGTAGACTTCCTGGTAACCAAATGCAAATAAAATACAATAAAATAAAATAAATAGTGATTAACTTTGCTTATTAGGCAAAATATTAAACCCCATTCATTATTACTGACTTGGTATCTATCCCTGTTACTTTAACTATTTTTACAATGTATTAGCATTTTAAGCCTTTATTTTTTGAAAAGCCTATAGTCTATGTTTAAGTTTTGTTTCATATTAAAATATGAGTATAGTGGCCCAGTACATCATTGTGCCATAGTTGTCAATTTCAGATATAATCCAATATCTTTCTCCTTGGCAAAATGCATTCAGAAATTTACTAACAGATAATTTGCTGTGGTGGTGCTGCGGTAGTGTTGTCACCTCACAGTAAGACGTTGTCCTGTTCGATTCTCAGCTAAAGCATCTTCTGTGTGGAGACATGCGTGAATGGGTGTACCTTCATTGAAGGTTGTGTGTCAGGGCCGGCAACTTGGCACATAAAAATCTACTGCCAATCATTAGCAGACCAGAGTTTCGCTGTGGCGACCCCTAAAAGCCAAAAGGCACAAGAACCAACAGATAATCCCTTCTTTTCTCATCACCCATCTCTCTCTCTCTCTCAATATATATGTATCTGTATTGTACTTTAGATATTGAGAATATGTTGAGGACTTCTAGTTTTTGAAAAATATGTATTTGGTTTCATGTCTTTGCTGCTTTTTCAGCCTATGTGCCTTTACTAGATTAGGACACCACATGGGGTTACCCATTGAAATACATTGGTTCCCTTTGCCCTTTATGAACTATATCATGTTTATTCTGTCTGGACGCATTCCTGCATGTACTTCCTCAATGCTTGCTTTTTCACATTTTAGCCATTAACACTTTGTTACGTCTCCTTTGTTGGGTTATTTAGATATTTGTGTTAGATGATACCTTCATTCCATATGCACACTCCATACCTGTTTAGAACTACAGCTCTTTCACAAACTTATGCTCAAAGGCTTTACTTCTGTATGGTAGTCTAATTTTGTGGATGCTGGGCTTTCTGGCTTAGAAAATTAAAGAGCCTTTATACAATTAACTCAGTAAATCATATTAATGCCTCTAGGCATTTCTGTACGATCACTTTTGTGACAACTCAATGCATCTAATTGTGTGTGTTTACATTTAATTTAGCAGTTGTAAAACTATATTAAATATGACCTCATAAAAGACATCTGCTCAAGTCTTACATGACAGGAAACACAACTCATAGCGATACTTAACTCTCTCTAGTACAGCTTGAGAGATGTAACTGGCATTCATTTAAATCATTATGGTAATTGCCATAATGTTAACAATTCAGTAAATATCTCAACAGTGAGGTAAAAACAATAGAACTGTCTGGTCTCATTGGGAAGCTCACAACTAGTTAAATCAAACACTGATGATGTAGTCCGAATTAATAGAGATGTACTACAGGGCACAACGTAGTAGCATTACTCTGCCTCTCAAAGTACACATGAAAATCTGAATGGCAACAAGCTCTGCACCTTTACAGCTAGCTCTACTCAGATGTGGAACTTTGGAGTAATACTAAAAGAACAGCAAATAAACCCCTGCGAAACAGAGAAAGAAGTATATTGTAGCTTAATGGGAGCAGCCATGTATTGGCTAGTGTAAACCGCGTGAGATTACGAAGCAACTACTAGAGTGAATCTACATGTACAGAAGCAGGCTGTTGCTAGCTGCTGCATAGCAGACTTTTGTACAGTATATTCTTTATGTTTTAGATTTCAACATTTGTTGACCAAGTAAGTGGGGTGGTGTGAGGACCATTTTAGCCATGACACAGGCCCAAAGAGATATATATATATATATATATATATATATATATATATATATATATATATATATATATATATATACAGGTCAAATACATATAAAGGAGAAACATAGACAAAAGTTAGAAAATATACACTATGTATGTAATTCCAAACAAATGTCACATAGTTCAAATAATCAGAGCAAATACAAAGTTTTGCAGTAGAATGTGATAGTTCAAATACATATAAAAGCATTGTAAACAAGAGGTATAAAGTATATATAAGGTATGTAATTATATTTGATTACATGTAGCAATCCTAGATATTGTTTTTTTTTTTTTTTTTTTTAAGAGTGGTTGCCAAGGGATACCTTACATCTGTTATTAAAACAGAAGTTTAAATCTTTAGAGTTAATAGCAATCAAAGAAGAGTGATTTGATATTGTGAGTCATGCCATACTTCTAAAACAGATAAAATTGTTCTCATTGAGCATATAGGTATGTAGGAACTTTCTGCAGTAATTCAGATTGTCAACTTGTCACATTCAGACAGTGTGCTCCAGCTTGCTGCAATAATTTTGGAGAAGAATCTTTCATAGGCAGCAAAAGTATAGGGCAGTCATAGTAGCAGTAGAGAATCTGAGCTCTGGAGGGAATAGGAATGAGTTTTAATTAACAATTTGTTAAGATGAGGGGTGCAGCATCCTGCGTAGAATAGATCAAAGGTAGGTGCATTAATGTGGATTAACCCTGGAACAAACTGACAAACATTTCCTTTTGCTTAGTGTAAGAAATTGGTCTTCGTTTTTGTTGAAAGGTAAAGGTACCTAACATGGGTGCTCCATTAAGTTACAATATACTTGGCAAAAATACAAAAGGGCAAAATAGCCTTCACAAAAAGGTGTCCATAAGATACAGTTAGCAGTGGAAAACTACATTTGCACATGTACATACTTGAAAGCAAATGCATGGGAATGTGTAGATAGCGTCACAATTAAGTCACAATCTCACACTTAAAGTAGCAGAAGCCTGTCATAATACCTATAACCTCACAACTGACCAGCCATGCATATCCCAACTATACAACAGTGTCAGGACATACAGACATAGTGGTCCACCTTGTATATCCTGTCATCTATTGGAGGAAATAGCCTTTATAAGGGACACTGCTTTGAATGACGGAAAAAAAGTTCACAATTATAGTTTAAAAAAGATTATCAATATTTCTTATTTATTATACCATTTGGAGTATTCTTGCCTTACTTTACTTTCCACTGCTAGAGTCCTTCATTTTGATGTTTTTACTGGTAATCAGACCAGTGCCTGCTTGCTCCCAGGTCCAAGCAATATCAGTAACCTTAATCAAAAGCTTGGCCAGCATGATTCAAGCATCCATCCTCCAAAACTGGCCCACAAATGGTTCCATCAACTGTTCTCTCAAATGGCTGTGCAAAAAAAAAAAGATTATAATGCATTCCTTATCATGCCAGGGAGGCACTATCTGTATGACATCAACACTAGTAGCCATTACAATGAATTTCATTTAAAACAAGATGGTGGCTTGTGTTAGAAGTGTGAATTTTTATTTACAAACAATGCAGCCTAGCATAATTTGTAGATCAGAGTGTGTGACATACCTTTAAAAAGCTTTCCAGTCAGCAGGCACATGCATATAAGTACTGAGCACATGTGAGCACTCAAGATGAAAGCATGCATGTGTGTGTTAGTCATTTGGTTAGTCAGTTCATTAAGTTTAATGTTCCTGATATTCATCCTGATGTGTTTGTATGTACTAAAGTACTTAAACAAACACCCAAGCCTCAATGTCTTATTCAAATTTACAAGACGAGTGACATGGTGTCAGAATGGGTTCTACAGTCAAAACCATGAGGCGCACAGTTAAAGTGGAGGAATATACAGGAGTAGATCATCCCTACTGCTCAAATGACTTGCAACCAAATCAGAAAAGAATTCCAGGTACTAAAAGTCACTTAAATGATTTTTTACTTAATGAATATAAAATAAATAAAATAAGCATTCAGAATGTTCAAAATTAATTTTTAATTAAACATGTTAAAAACTGTGACATATAGATAAAAATATTCAAAATAATTACAAAAAATAATTGAAACAATATCCGAATCACATAAAATGTGCACAAAAGGGAAAACAACTATATATTTTTTACTATGTGCTACTTTTTCGGATTAACTAAAGTTATTCAAAGTATCTGAAGTGTGCAATGTGTTAGCAAGTGTGTGCAGTATTACAGTACAGTAATTTCACAAAGCACAGCCATTTCAAAGAATATTTTCCAAAGTACAGTCTCTCAAAGAGTTCCTTGTGCATTTGAATCTTATTCAGAGTACCTGGTGTGTGGGCATGTTTGTACATAATTACAAGGACCATATTTGCAATGTGTTAAGCATACGTTGTTGGCATGGCAGAGGGATTTCGCAGACAAAGTCCACTTGTGTTTGATAACAATAGTGCAGAAAATTAGAGAGTGTCTGAGCAAGAGTATGATATTTTCATACAAGCTTCTTTTTCTGACAAAGATGCATGTACAAAGGCATTTGTTCTTCTTAATTTGGCTGGCTCAGAAGCCTTTGACGGAGAGCATTCATTTGTGTATGCACCTGCTGTGTATGCAGAGGAGGGGGAAAACCACTGGTACCGGCTGAAACTTGGGAAGAACCTGAGTGTTTAAAACATAAATTTAGAGAAACGTGTAACCGCCATACTTATATCACATTGGAAAGACACACTTTACACAAGAGATCAAAGCTTTCATTTAATAAGGAAGTCTACCATGTAAGCTTGAAGGATAACAACTCAAATTTTGCCCAAACTATTTTTTTCTGACTATGCTGATCTTTTCAAAGACAATCTAGGCAAACTCCCAGTTGTGTACTCCATGAAGCTAGACTCTGAAGTAAGCACAGTTATCAGACCAGCATGGAAAGTTCCAGTAGCTATTCAGAACAGAGCCAAACCTGAGCTAGACAGAATAGTGCAGCAAGGAGTAATTTGTCCAGTTGAAGAACCAACTGTATCAGTATCCTCCATGGTGGTAGTTTATAAGAAAAGCTCAGATGATATTAGAACACGTATTGACTCAATAGACTTGAACAAAGCAGTAAAACGACATCATCATCCAATATGTACAGTCAAAAAGTTGCTGCTCTTATGCCAAATGCCACTGTTTTTCTGTCTTAGATGCAAAAAGTTCATTTTGGCAAATTTTACTTCACTGAAAGTCTTCATTGCTAACCACATTTAGTACACCATTCAGAAGGTACAGAATTCTGAGAATACCATTTGGAATAAATTCTGCCAGTGAAGTCTTCCAATGTGCAGTGGATCAATTTTTTTCTGTCTATCCATGTTATTATAGTAAATTATATTCTTGTAGTAGCAATGGTGAAGTCGAACATGAGAGAAACCTCAAAACAGTTTTAGACAGAGCTTGTGAAGTCAATCTTAAGCTGACTCATCCGAAATTCAAATTCAGGCCATGAGAAGTTACTTATGTTGGTCATTTATTTACCAATTTGGGCTTATGACCAGATCCTTCCAAGCAAACAGCAATTCTTGAGGTGCCAGCTCCAGATAATGTCCATACCCTACAACTTTTTCTTGGCAAGGTCAACTATCTAGGCAAGTTCATTCCAGATCTGCGCCAATTTTTAGCACCACTTAGAGACCTGACATGCAAAGATGTATCTTGGTCCTGGTCAGAACAACACCAAACAGCATTTGATGTCCTAAAACAGAAAATTGCCAGTCCACCTCTTTAAGATACAATGATGTTCACAAACATTCTTGTGATGCTTCTAAGTTTGGTCTTGGTGCAGTCATTCTTCAAGAAGGTAGACCAGTAGCCTATGCATCAACAGCTCTAACCCAAACTGAGATGCAGTATGCTCAGATAGAGAAGGAACACTTGGCAGTTGTGTTTGCATGTTCAAAGTTCCATGATTACATTTATGGTTGACCTATTCAAATCGAGACTGACCACCAACCTCTAGTTCTATTTTGAGAAAGCCAATGCACACAGCTCCTGCTAGATTGCAATGCACAATGCCCAAATTGCAAAAGTACAATTTCAATCTTGTTTACACAAAAGGAAAACTTTTTTATCTTGCTGATACATTATCCAGATCATCTGGGAAAACCATGGTACAGCATGAAAATGAGAAACCTGATTTTGAAGTCGTGGAAGTGAGTAATTTTTCTTCTACACATCTTGATGAGCTTAGAACTCAAGACAGCTTTGGATCCAATTCTTCAAAGTCTTAACCACTTCCTCAGTCAAGGATGGCCTTCTAATCAATCTAGTTTACCAGTAGAAGTGCAACAGTATTTTCCTTACAGAGATGAGATTTTGTCTGACAATGATATAATTATGAAATGTTCAAAATTAACTGTCCCAAAATCATTGCAACAAGAATACATTATGATCTTGTATCATGGCCACCCAGGAACTGATTCTATCAAAAGAAGGGTGAGAGGACTAGTATTTTGGCCTTCTATGTCAAAAGACACTGAGAGAGAACTTTCATTATTTTGTTTGTAATAGTACTAAACCACACCAACAAAAAGAACCACTTTAGTCAAACCAGATTCCTGAACTACCTTGGTTGATAGTAGCCACAGATATCTTTGAGTGAAATTGTCATCATTACTTGGTATTAATAGACTACTATTCAAGGTTCAAGACTGACCTACTTCTTAACCTAACATCCAAAACTGTCACCACTAAGTAGAAGAGACATTTTTCTGTCCATGGTAGTCCGCGCAGTCAATTCAGACAATGGTGCGCAGGTTACAAGTCATCAGTTCAAAAGATTTGCTGAAACATGGGACTTACAAACATTATGAGTAGTCCTGAATACCCACAGTCACATGACTTGGTGGAAGGTGCATTTCAGAGTGCAAAACAGCTGTTAGAGAAATCAAAACAGGACAATACCGATGTTTTTCTAAATCTCCTGAATCTCAGAAACATTCCTCGTGATAATCACCTTGGTTCACCTGCAAGAGACTTTTGTCTAGATAAACCAAACCACACTACCAATCAGTAGCAATTTGTTGGTTCCATGTGCTAAGAACAACAAAGCAGTGAAAGCTCAACTCCCAGAAGTCCTATTATGATAAGACCAGCAAGCCACTCAATTCATTACAAGAAGGGGATATAGTGAGGATACATACAGAAAAAGGTTTTCTTCGGATCGGATCTATGAAAAGTTTGGGTCAAGAGTTGAGATCGTACATTGTGCAATGGCAGGGAATATAATTTAGGCAGAACTGGAAACATTTATTAATGGTGTCTGAGCCAGTGTTACAACATCTTGCCTGTGATAAAGACTCTAGTTTTCAGAGTGACTTATCCAGTGTTCCAATTCCAGAGGACATTCCAGCAGATATCCCTGTTTCTGAGAATATCCCTGAGAGTCCTAAAGCAGAACATTCCCCAGTGACTGTCCCTGTTGCTAAACTAGTCCTAACTATTACATTACAAGATCATGTCACATTTCTAGACCTATTTCTATATACACGGCAACCTGAACATTATTATTGTCTTTATAATTCACATGCCTATTCAAATGTCATTATCACTGCAAGACAGCTCAGTGAAGAAGGAGGATGTAGATCAGAGTGTGTAATATACATTTAAGAAGCTTTTCAGTCAGCAGGCACGTGCGAGTAAGTACTGAACACGTGCAAGCAAGAGCCATTTTATATTGAGCAGTCAAGATGTAAGCATGCATGTATGTGTAGTTAGTTGGTTAGTTAGTTTAAGTGTAATGTTCCTTATATCCATCCTGGAGTGTTGTATGTAATAAAGTACTTAAATGAACACCCAAGCCTCATTATCTTATTCAGATATACAAGAAGAGTGACACTATTCTTTAAGGATAACTGCATAAATAGACAAACAGTATGAATGAGTCTTTGAGCATGGCATATTTGTTTTATGTGTTAGAACCTTGCTTCATACCATGTTACTTGTGTGTCTCACCAAAATATAGTGACCAATAGATATTCACAGAAGTTAATCTTATCTGAATATGTACTGAGCACCTATACTTGTGGCTTAAATGGATGTGTCACTATTTTCAACACCAAACTCATAGAAGTAGCAACAGCTTCAGTCCAGTAGTTTAAAGCAGGTTTCTGGTAGCATACTTTAAAAAAAAACATAGCCTTGAGGAGACATGCTGCAGTACTGTGGTAAGATGTATTACTCAGACTGTAATATACATATGAATTATTGCTTTGGTAATTTGTAACATAGTTTCAATGTGTACCTAGCATTAGCTCATAATATGTGTAGCAATGTAACTATAGTACAGCTACACCGTAGCTCTGGGAAGGCAACCCACTATCAGGACTGCTTAGCCTCCCATTGTCCTTTATGTGTTAGAGACATATATTGTGTTATTATGCTGTATGGATATCTGTAGTGGGTCACTCAATGTGTAACCCCAACTCAGTCAATTAGAACACCATCAACTGTGACACCCCGGTAGCTTTAACCCATAGTTACTATGAAGCCCACCCTACCACTGTATATCCCTGTGGTCCTCTGTGTAGCAGGCATCCCAGCTGAATGCATGCACATGTCTACTCCTACTACTGGTTTGAGATACATTGGGGTACCTCACTAGCCATAACAAGGTATATCAGTAGCACCTAGCGTATAGTTATCCTTGTCCAAACATGTAATTTTGAGTACCTATATTGACCCTCTGTTTGTATTTGAAAGCTTATTGTCACAACAGTCAGGACCCTACAGGTAGACATAAATAGTATTTTTCTTGCTGTAAATAGACACTTTCCTCAATGTATCTACAAAGTCTTGCTGGTTTCACTACCTCTCACAATACATCTATGTATATTTTACCTGCTTTTACTCGGCTCATCTAACTTCACCCCTCAAATATCCATTAATCTCCTAACTTTCTACTACATATCCCCACTTAAAACTGTCATATTATATATCATTTAATTCAACCTAGGGTTGAATTTATGCCTCATAAGTTCTTTATTCTAATGTACAGTACCTACCTGTGACAAAACTTGCAAAATGGCTCTCATCTGCAAGAATGATGCCCTGCTGCTCTTATTGATTGATGTCTCTCTTCTATCTTAGGTTTGGTTTTCATTTCTAATCCAGGATAACCAACATACTGCATTGTGCAGTGAACTGTTTGCTAGTTGTTATATCATATCATATTGTATTGTGTTTTGCTAAGTGGAGCCTCCCCTCCCCAGCCTCTGCTGAAAGGGTTATTGCCCAGTTGGACATTCCTGGTAAACCAATGTTAAATAAATAAATAGATAAGTATTGCTTGTTTCCCTGGGTGTCACCATAGCCTCAAGAGGAATAAATAGCAGAGGATAAACAACTTCAGCAATGCACGTGGTACAGGCACACAGAATACAGTGGCACCACCTGTTGTGGGTGGGTGCTCACCAGTCACTGCAGGCCAACATTTGGCAGACATTTATTCATGATATAAACATTGTTGGCAAGAATTGCACAGCACAGCGCTGCCAGATGTGAATCAGTAACAAGATCAGGTGGGCCATCAATAGGGCAGGAACTTAGTGGCAGAGAGGTTGGTCATTGGATAGGTCACCTTCTTCTGCAAGCCTAACTAAAGAGAAGGAGCTCCGAGCTTCCTTGCAATGGGATAATAGAAGCAGAGGTATCATAACTGGAGCTATGCACGTGGGTTCTCAGAGTGATCAACCCTCACATGTCTCGGAAAGTAATCCACCAGGTTATTAACCAAAGTGAATATGTGTCCAGAAACAGAAGATGCAAATGCTTTAGGCAAGCCAAATATACAACTGCATATACTTGTACAGATGCAAAGGAATATCAGTGCAAATGTGTGTCTGTTCTATATCTGTGTATACTTTACCAATGTTTACATGCACAAAACATAGAAACTCACATGTAGCAGGGGCATATATTTTATATTCAGAGGGCAGACCACATTTCCAGACCTATTTCTAGATACATGGCAACCTGAACATTATTATTGTCTTTATAATTCGCATGCCTATTCAAATGTCATTATCACTGCAAGACAGCTCAGTAAAGAAGGAGGATGTAGATCAGAGTGTGTAATATACATTTAAGAAGCTTTCCAGTCAGCAGTCACGTGCATGTAAGTACTGAACACGTGCAAGCAAGAGCCATTTTATAGTGAGCAGTCAAGATGTAAGCATGCATGTGTGTGTAGTCAGTTGGTTAGTTAGTTTAAGTGTAATGTTCCTTATATCCATCCTGGAGTGTTGTATGTAATAAAGTACTTAAATGAACACCCAAGCCTCATTATCTTATTCAGATATACAAGAAGAGTGACACTATTCTTTAAGGATAACTGCATAAATAGACAAACAGTATGAATGAGTCTTCGAGCATGGCATATTTGTGTTATGTGGTAGAACCTTGCTGCATACCATGTTACTTGTGTGTCTCCATGACCAATAGATATACACAGAAGTTAATCTTATCTGAATATGTACTGAGCACCTATACTTGTGGCTTAAATGGATGTGTCACTATTTTCAACACCAAACTCATAGAAGTAGCAACAGCTTCAGTCCAGTAGTTTAAAGCAAGTTTCTGGTAGCATACTTTAAAAAAAAAAGCATAGCCTTGAGGAGACATGCTGCAGTACTGTGGTAAGATGTATTTCTCAGATTGTAATATATATATGAATTATTGCCTTGGTAATTTGTAACATAGTTTCAATGTGTACCTAGCTATAGCGCATAATATGTGTAGCAATGTAACTATAGTACAGCTACACCGTAGCTCTGGGAAGGCAACCCACTATCAGGACTGTTTAGCTTCCTATTGTCCTTTATGTGTTAGAGACATATATTGTGTTATTATGCTGTGTGGATATCTGTAGTGGGTCACTCGATGTGTAACCCAACTCAAGTCAATTAGAACACCATCAACTGTGACACCCCGGTAGCTTTAACCCATAGTTACTATGAAGCTCACACTACCACTGTATATCCCTGTGGTCCTCTGTGTAGCAGGCATCCCAGCTGAATGCATGCACATGTCTACTCCTACTACTGGTTTGAGGTACATTGGGGTACCTCACTAGCCATAACAAGGTATATCAGTAGCACCTAGCGTGTAGTTATCCCTGTCCAAACCTATAATTTTGAGTACCTATATTGACCCTCTGTTTGTATTTGAAAGCTTATTGTCACAACAGTCAGGACCCTACAGGTAGGCATAAATAGTATTTTTCCTTGCTGTAAATAGACACTTTCCTCAATGTATCTACAAAGTCTTGCTGGTTTCACTACCTCTCACAATACATCTATGTATATTTTACCTGCTGTTACTCGGCTCATCTAACTTCACCCCTCAAATATCCATTAATCTCCTAACTTTCTACTACATATCCCCACTTAAAACTGTCATATTATATATCATTTAATTCAACCTAGGGTTGAATTTATGCCTCATAAGTTCTTCATTCTAATGTACAGTACCTACCTGTGACAAAACTTGCAAAATGGCTCTCATCTGCAAGAATGATGCCCTGCTGCTCTTATTGATTGATGTCTCTCTTCTATCTTAGGTTTGGTTTTCATTTCTAATCCAGGATAACCAACATACTGCATTGTGCAGTGAACTGTTTGCTAGTTGTTATATCATATCATATTGTATTGTGTTTTGCTAAGTGGAACCCCCCCCCACCCCAGCCTCTGCTGAAATGGTTATTGCCCAATTGGACATTCCTGGTAAACCAATGTTAAATGAATAAATAGATAAGTATTGCTTGTTTCCCTGGGTGTCACCATAGCCTCAAGAGGAATAAATAGCAGAGGATAAACCACTTCAGGAATGCACGTGGTACAGGCACACAGGATACAGTGGCACCACCTGTTGTGGGTGGGTGCTCTCCAGTCACTGCAGGCCAACATTTGGCAGACATTTATTCATGATATAAACATTGTTGGCAAGAATTGCACAGCACAGCATTGCCAGATGTGAATCAGTAACAAGATCAGGTGGGCCATCAATAGGGCAGGAACATAGTGGCAGAGAGGTTGGTCATTGGATGGGTCACCTTCTTCTGAAAGCCTAACTAAAGAGAAGGAGCTCTGAGCTTCCTTGCAATGGGATAATAGAAGCAGAGGTATCATAACTGGAGCTATGCACGTGGGTTCTCAGAGTGATCAACCCTCACATGTCTCAGAAAGTAATCCACCAGGTTATTAACCAAAGTGAATATGTGTCCAGAAACAGAAGATGCAAATGCTTTAGGCAAGCCAAATATACAACTGCATATACTTGTACAGATGCAAAGGAATATCAGTGCAAATGTGTGTCTGTTCTATATCTGTGTATACTTTACCAATGTTTTCATGCACGAAACATAGAAGCTCACATGTAGCAGGGGCATATATTTTATATTCAGAGGGCAGACCACTGCTGTGTTTGCAGTAAGCACAATCACCGCAGATAATACTGTCCTTTCATTTGTTTTCTTTACCTGGGCTAATGCATCTTTTTGATATTCTCATCAGTTCCAGACATTGAAATGTTGTGGGCCATTAAAAAGTTTGCATCGCCTAATGATTGAATATCCAAAAAGATTTAAATGTTTTATTGCATACTGGTCACTCAAGGCCTTTTCTGTTTAGGATTGATAAGTTCCCATTGTCAGTGTCAGTGCAGCTGTCATATTGGCTTTATCTCATCTTTCGTTAATTGTGTCTTGTTCCACCTTGTATGAAAAAAGATGTGACTGGTGATCTAACAGATACATCCACCATTCTTGGAATTATAACCGTAGGTTCCTTTCAGTGGCCACTGTAATCTTTTTGAATTTTATTCTGAGGCCGGATCAAAAGTCCATTATGCATGATCTAATTTTTCTGGTTATAAAGCAAGTAATTTTTTTACTCAGTTCTCTTCCCACACTTTGCCACAATACTGGAGGCACATGTCCTTACTGTGCTGTAGTTTATACTGAGCATTTCCTTTCCATATTACCTCTCCATATCGTATACAAGTTCTTTTGGGAAGTCTTCACGAGTATTAGAAGCTTGAACTCCAGTTGTACAATCCATGGCTCGCTCTACAGCCTAAAATGTAGCGACACTATTATAACTTGAATTCTGTAAGAATCTCAGTCCCATTTTCTTTTGCCCCTTATTAAACACCTCCAGTTTATGGGCTTTTTTTTACACTTGTATTCTTAAGTAAATATCAGCTAACATATTTCAATTTATACTTGCTAAACACATCCATATATTATAGATTATAAGTTCACTAAGGATTCCAAGATGGCTGCCGAGCACTGAGTACACACTTTCTGCTGCTCCTCCAACAGCTAATTCCATCCACTTATTATATCCCGCATCTGCATTAAACTTCACAAAAAAGTGATAATATTGATCAACAGGCATACAAAAAGAAGGAAATCATCAACATTTTTGATCTTATCAACACTTTACCTGACTTATCCTGTGTCTACCTCTTCAGAGACAGACTGGGTGGATGCAGCCGCATGGTGACAGGCCTCTCTTCAAAAACTGAGTTCTGGAATATAGAGAGCAAAAGGAAAGGAGACCAAGTCATACAGTACTGGTCTCAATTAATCACAAAAACAAATTCAGCCGAAGATGGCTACTCAGCAAGATTCTATGGAAAGTCTAAGACCAAACTATCCTCTACAGTTACCCTGGAAAAGGATCTAATAACCAAGAGACAGAAAACCATTAAAACACTAAAGTAATCTAATAAAGAAGCCTCCAAAACCAGTGGATGACATTAAGTCAGCCCTGCAACCTCTCCAAGATGATATAAAAAGTTTCTCAGACAAGTTTAACTCCTTTAGCTCTAATCTGGATCAAATAATCGCAAGACTAAACCTCACAGAAAATAAAATTGAAGAAAATGTGAAGAAAATACAGGATCTGCAAGCAAAAGTAAGTTTAAATGACAACTCTATCTGTGATTTGCAACATAAAATAATAGACTTAGAAGCATGTAGTACAAGGAATAACATTATAATAAGAGATATCCCAGAAAAGTTTGACCAAACTCAAATACTGGTCATATTAACAGAAATTTTCTAAACAATCACGGACAGCAAAGCCCTCACAAAGACATTGTAACTGAAAGAGATCACAGAGCACTATGCAGTTCACAAGATGAAGCTATTCCTAGACAAATATATGCCAGGTTACTAAATGTTGCACATACAAATACAATTCTTATGGCTGCAAAAAAGAAAAGCACTATTACATGGAGAGGGGACAAAATTACAGTTTCCCAGGACCTTCCACAACCCATAAAGGTTCAAAGGCAAACTCTAGCTCCTTTCTGTGCATTTTTAATTAAAAAGAAAGCATGTTTTCAAATGAAGTATCCAGCTACTCTTTCCTTCCACCACAATGACCAGAAATATTTAATATAAACAGTGGATGAAGCAAAAAAAGCATTCATGAGAGCATTCAGTGAATTACCTGAGCAGTAAACCAGTTGTAAGACAAACAATTAAACCAACTAAAATAACCAGCTAAATAGCCATTCTGCTTTGGTATCTTTAAAAGGCTTTAAGCAATGAGTTCCAAAATAAATAATAATAAGGTCTGACTTATATGTAACCAAAAAGCTTGCTACAACTGATTTTCCAGCCAGGATTAATGTATATGGTTCAAAATGTACAACAAAATGCAAGTAAACTGTCACTGTTACACTAAATGGCACTAAAAATCTAAATCACAGTGCATTTCTCTTAACAGTTGAAATACTTCCATAACTTGAAGCGATAACAACCAAACATCTTTTTTTTTTGGTCTGGAATCACTTTTAACTGTAAATTGACTTACATGGAGTATGTCTGTGAGTTTTCTGTGCTTTGCAGCTGTCCTGGAGGTTGTTTCCCACGTTTGATGTAAAAGTAGTGCTCGGGCCTATTTGCCTTTGGTCGTGGGGGTTCTCTGTGGATTTCCTGGGCCTTGTCCTTGCATTCTCAGCCTTTTTCCAGGCTTCCAGATCTGTTCCAATGTTCCATTACCTGGAATTCAATGGGAACGTTGGCGGATGATATGAGGTTGGGAGGTCACCAAAAATGAAGCAGTGCATCACTGGGATTGCTGCAGTCACTGATTCAGTTGGAAATAGGCCGTTTTGTTTTAAAATAACTATTATCTGATGATATCAGGCATCCTGTGACCTCCAGTTGGTGCAGAACAATGGATTTAAAAGCACTATACATATGTTTTCCTCATATAATGTTCATGAATCACTTATACATTTATATATAACATGTGTATGAGTGCCCCCCCCCCCCCAATCTCTTTAATAATCTACTGCAAACAAAGTGCTCCAGGTTTTCAAGCTGGGTAGAGGGGAACACAAAAAAAAATGTTTTCAATGTTACAGTGTAGCTGCTACTTTAGGACTCTGCCAGGGTGTACTGCATCAACTACCTCCTTTCCCCACCTACACCCATATCTCATCATTTACATCCAAGAAACTACACTAGCAAATATTTTCATATATGGGTTAATTAATATTGTCTAAACTAGGTGAAATGGAAATGAGCACCTGAGATGTATGTATGTATTTAGGGCAGTTAACTAAAGCTTTATATACTACGG
This sequence comes from Protopterus annectens, assembly GCF_019279795.1. Taxonomy (NCBI): domain Eukaryota; kingdom Metazoa; phylum Chordata; order Ceratodontiformes; family Protopteridae; genus Protopterus; species Protopterus annectens. The sequence continues at coordinate 914,037,517 of NC_056732.1, forward strand.
GGACCTGAATCATTTTCACACTTACACACATACATACTTACACCCGTGCTTGATCTCATTATCTGCTGCACTCGACATACTTACACCCGTGCTTGATCTCATTATCTGCTGCACTCGACATACTTACACCCGTGCTTGATCTCATTATCTGCTGTACTCGACATACTTACACCCGTGCTTGATCTCATTATCTGCTGCACTCGACATACTTACACCCGTGCTTGATCTCATTATCTGCTGCACTCGACATACTTACACCCGTGCTTGATCTCATTATCTGCTGCACTCGACATACTTACACCCATGCTTGATCTCATTATCTGCTGCACTCGACATACTTACACCCATGCTTGATTTCATTATCTGCTGCACTCGACATACTTACACCCGTGCTTGATCTCATTATTTGCTGTACTCGACATACTTACACCCGTGCTTGATCTCATTATCTGCTGCACTGGAATGTTCTGATGGTTGCATTCTCTTTAATGTATGATGCATTAGGAATAATTAGGAATAATCTCACGCACTAGATTGCTTTAATGGTTTAATATTTAAGCATGCCGTTCTTGCTTTAACATAGGTGATGCTCGAATGCTTTGATGATTCTCTTTAATGTATGATGCATTAGGAATAATCTCACGCACTAGATTGCTTTAATGGTTTAATATTTAAGCATGCCATTCTTGCTTTAACATAGGTGATGCTCGAATGCTTTGATGATTCTCTTTAATGTATGATGCATTAGGAATAATCTCACGCACTAGATTGCTTTAATGGTTTCATATTTAAGCATGCCGTTCCTGCTTTAACATAGGTGATGCTCAAATGCTTTGATGATTCTCTTTAATGTATGATGCATTAGGAATAATCTCACGCACTAGATTGCTTTAATGGTTTAATATTTAAGCATGCCGTTCTTGCTTTAACATAGGTGATGCTCAAATGCTTTGATGATTCTCTTTAATGTATGATGCATTAGGAATAATCTCACGCACTAGATTGCTTTAATGGTTTAATATTTAAGCATGCCATTCTTGCTTTAACATAGGTGATGTAATGCAAATTGATGCAAATGTTTCTTATGCTCTTCTTCTGTAGATTTTTTTTCCCTTGACTTAGCATATTACAACTACAGACTAGAGATACTCTCCCCACTTCTATCTAATGTTTTATTTTGTAAGGGGGAGGACAGTCTATATTGGATATATATTGCAGAAGGGTAGTCTAATAGGATAGATAGGACGGTATCTTGCCGGTCATGATCATAAGCAAAGGATACATACACTAAAGCCTAAGTAGACTACCTGCTTCCTGATTCTTGGGTCCGTACTTTCGAAGAAGGGCAAATACAGTAGTCTGCCACACCTTGGTCAGGTTCTAGTGGTAAACAAGAAGCATCTTTGCTTTTATCCCAAGTTATAATTAACTAGTTTAATAATAAAATCCTGACTGGAGCATGATTTTTATGGCATCTAATGTAAATTTCCAATGTATTTTATTCAGAGCCATGATGCCTTTGGCATTATTCTAATTTCAGGTTAAATTAAAATTTCCATGGAGCGGCAAGGGGGTGGGTAGTCCAATGCTTTCCGGCACTTGGAATATCGGGATTAGTATGTTTTTCTCCCTGCTACTTTATAATGCTATTCTATACACACAATGTTGTCCCGTAACATGTAATATGCATTTGTTTGTATGTTACATAAGATCATATCAGGGAGTTTTGTGGTTAGGCGCAAGGTTTGTGGTAGGATACATGGATGCCACTCTACTCAAACTAACTTTTTTATTTAATAAGACATCAAATAACATTATGCTTAATATAATGACAAGTTTATACAAATTACTTTCTTTAAAATAACTTGTACAATATTTTACACATAAATCCTAAAGCATAATGATTAAAGGTAACTCTTGGAATAAAAATGGTCTTCAGGAAGAAAAAAAAAAGGCAATGATTATGCACGTAATTTACCAGGATAAATTTAATATTTTCTATCTACAAGATAGACACCCGACAAATGATCAATGGGATAATGATAGGAAAAGAAACTGGATCAGACATATAATATCAGCTGGAAATAGTCTTTCATCGAAATGTACTGCCATCTTAATTAAAAAAAAAAATCTTCCCTGGGGAAATTTTAACCACTAAATCATACCCTAATGTTCGGTGGTGTTTATTTTCTTGTTTTTACCCTCAATTAAATTGCCCTATACTTTTTCTAAATATATATAGTCTATGAATAAACCAGCATCTATTTGTTTATGAAATTCACAATCTATTATTACAATATACCAACCATTTCTTTATTATAGGTGGTGATTGGAATGCACTTATTGACCCCTTGAATGACAGCTCAAACAAAAACAGGAAACAACCCCCCCCAACTGACTGCATATATTCATGACATGATAAATAATTTCAACTTTATTGACCCATTCCAAATATTTGATCATGCTAGAATGGCAAACAAATATACTTACTTCTCGGCATCTCATAAAGTTTGGTCTAGAATCAACTTTTTTCTAATTGCGGATGTCTTCTCAAATAAAATGAATAATTTTGCCCTTGAGGCAAGATTTATCTCAGATCACTTCAATGCATCTCTGAGTATCAACCCAACACAACACCTTAATGGCCACAGCAGTAGTCCCACTAGGACAGTAAATATTAATATCTTTAAAAAAGATAATGTTATAAATGAAATTAACCAATATCTTGAAAAAGTTTGAGCTTGAATCCTATATGTGCTCCATCCCCTTTGATGTTCAATGGGCTGCTGCCAAAGCTGTTATCAGAGGGATACTTATACACAAAGTGTTGTTTTATAAAAAAAAGGAGCGAAGGTGTATCACTGACCTCACCAATAAGTACAAGAAGATCGATTTACAACTTCAAAACAAATACTCTCTGAACCTAGAAAATAAACTGCATGAGACTCAAAAAAAATATATATACTTCTTTCATCAACAAAACCAATGCTTAGCCAAATTAAGACTCCTGCATAGATACTCAGAATGGGCACAAATCCCCTCCAGAACACTGGCCAAATGAATAAACATCAAAGATGGCCCAAACTATACATCCGAATTAAAGTATAAAGGAAAAACCCTATACAGTAATTATGACGTTATTAATTCCTTTACAGATATCTTTACTGAAATTTACAACCCCAAAAATCATAAGTTCATAGGTTCATAGGTAGGTACTAAGCTATCGGCCCAAGGGCCTAAGTAAGCCTAGCCAACAGGGTTCCCTGGCCTACGCCACCCAAGAAAGTTATTTTCCTATTCCCCTGTCGAGCAGAGCCACAGAAGTGATCCTCGGGGTGTATTTCCTATTTCCCATCCACTCATCAAGATTTTTCTTGAAGAGTGCTAATGAGGAACTTTGCTTGACATAGATGGGCAGCTTGTTCCAGAGTATGGGAAGTTTCTGGGACAGGAATCTGTCCTTCCAGCATGTCCTGTTTATTGTGGTGACAAGGTTTAGGTCCCTAGAGCGTGTAGCTCAGAGGGATTGGGATTTCATTAGGTGCAACATGTCCAACAGCTCTGGGTTTGACATAGCTTTATATGTTAGTCAGAGATCACCTTGCAGTAGGTGATATGCTACAGAATAAAGCTGGAGTTTTTTGAGACAGTCAGTGTAGGGCATCTGTTTGAGGCCAGTAATCCTCTTTGTGAGGTACTTCTGTGGCCTTTCCAGCTGCTGCAGATGTCTTGTGAGATACATTCCAAAAGGGGCATTGTACTCTATAATGTGTCTATTAAGTGTCAAATAGTGGGGAACAATTACCTCTTTTTTCCCTAGATGAGAACCCTTTTGTGATGAGGTATGCCACATAGTAGGATTTCCTGACTACTGTGGCAATGTGATTATCAAAGGAGAGACTACTGTCCACCTGGGTTCTAAGGTCTCTTATCACACATTTGGCATTAAGTAGACTGCCACCAATGTAGTAGTTCATGGGTACAGAGTTTTTACCAAAGGTGATGACAATGCACTTTTTGGCATTGAATTTAATGCCATGGCTCTGACACCAGTCATCTTTCTCAAACTCATAAGACCATCTACAAAGAACTCCTCTATAAGCTATCCTTTCCCAAACTAAGTCACTCACAACATAACCTATTAGCTAGTCCTATAACACTGAATTAAATAAAGTTAGCTATCAAAAAGCTCAAACCCAACAAGGCGCCAGTACCAGATGGCTTTTCAGGTGAATTTTACCAAATTCTTAATGAGCAAATTATTATAATTCTTCTTAACCTCTACAACTACTTTATCCTTAAGGAGATTACTGATAAATATATGAACAACTCTAAAACAATTCTCAACTTGAAAACTAATTCTGACAAGCATAACCCTCTTAGCTACAGACCCATTACTCTCATTAACACAGATATTAAAATACTGACATCTATCCTAGCAAGTAGAATGCAGAAAGTTCTGGCTTCAATTATTTTCCCTGAGCAATTAGGTTTCATGAAACAAAGACAACTATGCGACAATACTCTCATTTTAGACACTGTAGTGTTATTTCTAAAAAAAAACGATAACCACCCGAGATATGCACTCACGCTTGATGCCACTAAAGCTTTTGACAATGTGGACCTAAACTTCCTATATTTAACCATGCAATACTTCAATTTTCCTGAATTTATGGTTAACACTATAAAAATGCTTTACAACAATGCTGCTGCCTCCCTGTACATCAATAAAACAATGCCCCACCCTATTAAAATCACTAATGGAACTAGACAGGGCTGTCCCCTTTCACCATATCTTTTTAATATTTATCTTGAACCTCTCCTACTACTTATTAATCAGAAAAACCTATCATCACATACCAAGAGTCTTCAACATAGAGATAAAATATTCAGCATTTGCACATGATTTAAACATTTACTTCGAACTCCCGAATAGTGATCTTCATAAAATTTGTAAATCAATAAGTCTCTTTTCCACTGCTGCAAATTATAAACTAAATCCCACAAAATCTTCTTTTTTCACATTAAATCCTTGCAAACACCTAGAATCTACTTCTCCCTGTGTGATATACCTGTCAAATATTCAATCAAATATCTAGGAATAACCTTTATTCACAAACATCAGGATTTAATGAAAGCAAACTTGAGTAAAGTCTGGGAACAAATAAACAATGACCTATTCAGATGGAAAAATATCAATTTATCCTTACTGTCAAAAACTGCTATTGTTAAAATGAACATTATCCTTAGGATATTATTACATTTAAACTCCATAAACTTAAATATACCCCAAAATTTCTTCAATAAAATGGAAACCACCATCCCAAAATTCCATTGGTTCCCTAAATCAACCAGAATTGCTTATGAAAAACTAATACTTCCAAAAGAAAATGTGGTTTGAGCCTCCTCAATTTTAATCTCTACTACAATATAATAAACACAAGCCGTTTAATCCAAACTGCGAACTATGAACCATCGGTTGATACATGGACCCCAATTTGGGTCAAAATCTGGTGCAAGTATATACAATCACTCAAATTAAACCCCCACTCTACCCCATATTTAATGCCTGACAGTGAATATAAATCTAAAATTCTACCTGCATTAAAAAATACAATTAACATCTTTCAAGCATTGCTGTACTCGGTTAATCTACAGGACACTCTCCTTGTTCTCCAACCAAGTCACCTAAACCAAATATAAAAATCAATAATAACATGATAGACTTATCTATCCTTCCCATAATTAAAAACACCACGGTATGGCAATTTTACCATCCTAAGAAATTTGCTGCTGTCAAAGAACTCTTTGGGGCCCCAAGTAGATATGACCCATGTTAAGACAATTTAATTCATTAATAAAACAACAATTTGCTAACACCAAAGTGAGTGAACAAGATGTAACTCTAACACAATCAATTATCAAAACCCTTTCTCTTAGGAACAAAATGCTATCTCATGCCTACAAACTCTTAATAAAATATCAGCAATCGCTTCTACACTCCAAATACTGGGATGACATACAAGGTGAAATTTCTACTGAGTCCAAATATGAAGCAATTCGGAACACACTAAATCTAACCCCTTTTAAAAATATAATTTATACCCAGCTTATGATCAATAATAACTATACTCCAGCAGTCCTATTAAAATTTGGGCACAGCAAATCTAGCATGTCCTTTCTGTTCCCCTCAGCATGGAGATATACTCCACATCTTCTGGAGTTGTAAAAACATATATAAATTATGGTGCTCCCTTATAGTTTAACTGGAAAAATGGGCTACGAGAAGACTACCTTCTCCTGGCAAACCACAATCCTGAATATAATTCCTAAACCTTTAACAGGAGTCCAGAGACACATCCTAATAACTGTGTGTGCTCTTCTCAGATACTTTATAGCTAAGAACTGGGTAAACCCCTTAGGAATCTCTTGGGAGAATTTTAAAACAATGGTAATTAAGTATATATCTGCACATAAACTTTGCTCTAGCAGTAAAAAGAAAAAAAGATTATTTCCAGGACTACTGGTGCAGACTCTTTGACTTAATTCAAACAAAGTAATCATCATACAACATTCATTACTATAAACACAATCTGTGAAGACCTTTCTGTGTGAAATTTCTAGTCCTATAACAAATAAATACAGATGATACTCTATTGTTAATCACATTGGTGAGATGTCCTGTTATACACTTGTCAAGGCATCCAAGTTGTAGAGTAAATAGTGTAACTAGGGTTATTTTAACAATATACCCCCTTTCCTCTTTCATTTTACTCATAAATCAGACATACATGTTTTCCTCTAACCATCATTCATCCTCTGGTTAAATAAGGATAATTATATCTTATTGTATATCACATTAGTTATTATAAGGGGGTCTCTTTATTACTATCTATCCCTAAGGTTTATGTTTTGATATAGCAACCCTGGGTGTTTAGGATAGTAGTTAATCCTTTTTCTCCTTTTATTTTTTATTTTATTTTCCTAGTTATTGACTTGCTATGGTAGAATATGTATGCTTACTCACATTGTTACAATATCTTTGCATAGCAAAGACTGATATCTGTATATAATGTACTTTGCTTTTTTGTTATGTTTCTGTTTTTTTTTTCTTTTTATAAATCTTGCAAAAATCAATAAAAATTATATTTGAAAAGAAAAGATTATAGGTGCACTCAGTTTCAGCCCTGACCATTTTGTTATTTTTTATTTTTATCTTTATTACTTTTAGCTTTGCTGGTTCCTTTCATACTTTACACAATATGTTTTTATCTTTATTGACATACAACTTCCAGCATGTAACATTCATATGAGCTAAGAGCTACAAACATTAGTAATTCTCCTATATTTTAATGCCTCATTGAAACCACTGAGTTTGGGTTCTGAGATATGTTTTAATGTTTCAGTTCATGTCTTTTTATATACTTTTAGAAAATAGGCAGATGTCACAGCCAATACCCTACTAAAGAAGAGACTTTACTCCAACAGAGTATTCAGGTATGAAGACAAGCCCATTCATTCAAAGTAGCATATTAAGTTGTCATGCAACGTGGACTGAGATAAAGATGAAATGACTTCCTTTTTGTTTACATTCATTTAAGATGACAGTTTAGTGATCTTAAAAAAAGATAAATAAATAAAACAAAAACTAAATTAAATGACTCTGGTAACAAAAGTAATTGCAGCACAGTTACAAGGACTTTCATTTCACTTTCCCTTAAGTAAACCAAAAGTAATGCAGCTTCATGTGTGTGTGTGTGTGTGTGTGTGTGTGTGTGTGTGTGTGTGTGTGTGTGTGTGTGTGTGAAAGTGAGAGAGAGAGAGACAGTGAAAAAGAGGGAGTGCACATATTTCTGAAGACTTTTGCTCAAAAATTTTGGACAAAGCCAACAATAATAGAATGACAAAGACCAAAATAAGGAGGGGTTTTTAATTATTATCTAAATTCATTTGAAAGTTAATAGTGCAACAGGTCTTGCATCAACATTCTTATTCTGGGGAATAAGCAGTGTGAACATATAAGAGCTAGATTTATAACTCTATAATCCTACCTAGTGTGGTTTGTATTTCAGTGAGTTCAGGTTGTGAGTTCCTAGGGATCTGCCTGGAGGTAGTATGTTCCTTGACAAATATGAAGACTCCACCACAGTTGATACTGGGCCTGAAGGCACAAAAAGTACACAACCCTAATATAAATGGAGTTCTAGTTTGTGTTAAGAAAATTAATTGAACAGTAAGAATTGTCCCTAGATACTCACCTTTACAGAACAACACTATTAAATATGTTTGATTTGGAAAAGCATTGAAGAAACCAGACATGTATATTGATGGTCCAAAAAATGTTCATAATGTTAAGAACTGAAATTTGCCATGAATATAAATAAACCATATTGTTTAATGTAAGAAATCTCATGATATGCTTAATGTAAAGATAAGATTAATGGGAATGAACACTATTAAGCAATGTGTTATATATGATTGAACATATATGAAATAGATACAATTTAAAACAATAAAAATGGGATGTAACATATGAGGCTCCATATCTCTAAATATGCAAATATCTGCCTTCACAAAGTCTATACTTTGTAGTACACTTTGTTCTAGAAGTAGTCTGAGCAAAACCGTACAGTAACTAGAAGTGCATCCTTATTGCACATGTTGTTTGCTGAACATCCTGGCAGACTTGCAAATGTGATGTTTCCCTCATCTATGTGCCAGCCTATTTCAATCCATAAATAGCATGTTTGTTGATTCAATTCTTTACCATTTTAATACTTTGAAGAGGCATTGATCACGCCCTGCTTAGAAATCCAAGCTTTTTCAATCTGCATTTAAGTAGTCATTATAGTGCTATTGTGGCTACTTGAAATTATGGCAGTCACTATGTGAAGACAGCAAACAGCTATTACTTTTGTACAGAACACACTTTTGCTACATTATACATACAGACCTGACACTGCATTAATCAGAATACAGTGTGGAAATATAGCAAAATATCAGCTATTTTCACATACTGACTTCTGCTTAAACCAAATGTGAGCCTCGTTGGTTAAATGCGCAGCTCATTCATTTGTACATTGTGAGAATTTGTTGAGGAAATTGTGTGAGACCATACTTCATTGATTATGATTGAAACCAGTAAAAGGCCTTGTACAGGATTACTCAGACTCAGTACCACATCTGATATGCACCTCCCAACCACTGTGAATCAATAACCATCAAGACACTATGCACCTGATTTCAGTTGTGCACAGAATAGTTCTCTTTTGTTCCAGAATGAGAAAGGAATTTCCCTTTACATTTTCCTAGGTGGTTGTAGAAAATGTAGTTTATATTATACAGGCCCTGACAGTAACAGCTACAAAATTTCCCCTACTGAGAAGAAGCAACAGGCTTCCTTCTCCTCAACACGTCTACTGTTTTATACCACTTAGTTTCCTTAACTCCCTTCTGGGTTATCATAACTTTTAAAAAAGTTCACAGGTACTTGTTTTCCACTGAATGGAAATGGCTGTCCTTTTGTAGGAAATGTAATTAATTCCTTCGAATCATTGGATTTTATGAACTGTTTAATGCCTGTTTGGTAGGTCTTAAGTTATTCCATGATCAACACGCATGCTTTTTGAAGTTTCACTGCATTACAACCTTGAAAATAGCTGAACTTTTGATTATCACAAACTTTTCAGTTAGTTGCCAAAGACGATAGTACATTTCATTCCACTGATAAAGAACCCTTTTCAACTTTACTCCATGACTAACTGGCTTTTCCATCAGTCCTTCAAATGAGATGGTATAGATGACATAAAGTTTGTCTGAGGGAAGATCTATTTCATTGTGCCCACTAGAAGGTCTTAGAATGTCAGCATTTCACCTTTATAGGGCTTTACTTTACATTTTAAAGGAAACATGACTGTTATAATTGCCACACATTTCCTGGCAAGTATCATGTAGAAGTTGCCTTTTAGTCAATCTGTTGATCTCTCACATTTTAATAGAAGCTGAATCCAATGAACAGAGGGTCTTTACAACTCTAATGTGTGCAACAAACTTAGATTTTTGTCTGGAAGTGTCACATGTGCTATTAATATGGAGAAGTCCTTTCTCTATGTTTTTCTAAATAAGTAGGACAACTCTGTACAAAAGCAAAACTTTTATAAGTAGATTGGTAATTTCATTGGTTTTACCATCTAGTGGCCACCTACCCACTTTCCAGAACAGTCAAAGATTATTTTACTGGATTTGCTCCAAGTTCTAATGCTTATTTCAAGAATGTGCATGATACAGATATTTTGTGTAATGGTTAAAGTGTATACTGCAGATATTTGTGTCATGGTTAATGTGTCATGATTAACTTGTATACTACTGATATTTGTGTCATGGTTAACTTGTATACTGCTATCTGTGTAATGGTTAACATGTACAATGCAGATATGTGTGTCATGGTTAATGTGTATACTACAGATATTTGTGTCATGGTTAATGTGTATGCTGCAGATATTTGTGTTATGGTTAGCTTGTATACTACCGATATTTGTGTAATGGTTAACTTGTATACTGCAGATATTTGTGTCATGGTTGACATGTATACTGCAGATATTTGTGTCATGGTTGACATGTATACTGCAGATATTTGTGTCATGGTTAAAGTGCATACTAATGATATTCGTGTCATGGTTAATCTGTATACTGCAGATATTTGTGTCATGGTTAATGTGTATACTGCAGATTTTTGTGTCATGGCTAATGTGTATACTACCGATATTTGTGTCATGGTTAACGTGTATACTACAGATATTTGTGTTATGGTTAACTTGTATACTGCAGATATTTGTGTCATGGTTAACATGTATGCTGCAGATATTTGTGCCATGGTTAATGTGTATACTGCAGATATCTGTGTCGTGGTCAGTGTCTATACTATAGATATTTGTGTAATGGTCAACTTGTATACTACAGATATTTGTGTCATGGTTAATATGTATACTGCAGATATTTGCGTCATGGTTAATGTATATACTGCAGATATTTCTGCCATGGCCAATGTGTATACTACCGATATTTGTGTCATGGTTAATGCGTATACTGCAGATATTTGTGCCATGGTTAATGTGTATACTGCAGATATCTGTGTCGTGGTTAGTGTCTGTACTACAGATATTTGTGTAATGGTCAACTTGTATACTACAGATATTTGTGTCATGGTTAATATGAATACTGCAGATATTTGCGTCATGGTTAATGTATATACTGCAGATATTTCTGCCATGGCCAATGTATATACTACCGATATTTGTGTCATGTTTAATGCGTATACTGCAGATATTTGTGCCATGGTTAATGTGTATACTACTGATATTTTTGTCATGGTTAATGTGTATATTGCAGAAATTTATGTCATGGTTAATGTGTATACTGCAGATATTTGTGTCATGGTTAATGTGTATACACTACATAGTTGTGGCATGGTTAGTGTGTGTACACTACAGATATTTGTGTCATGGTTAACATGTATACTGCAGATATCTGTGTCATGGTTAATGTGTATGCTACAGATATTTGCGTCATGGTTATTGTGTACATTGTAGATATTTGTGCCATGGTTAATGTGTATTCTACTGATATTTGTGTTATGGTTCATGTGTATACTGCAGATATTTGTTTCATGATTAATGTGTATACTACCAAAATTTGTGTCATGGTTAATGTATATACTGCAGAAATTTATGTCATGGTTAATGTGTATACACTACTGATATTTGTATCATGGTTAGTGTGTGTAGACTACAGATATTTGTGTCATGGTTAACATGTATACTGCCGATATCTGTGTCATGATTATGTGTATGCTACAGATATTTATGTCATGGTTAATGTGTATACAGCAGACATTTGTGTCATGGTTAACGTGTATACTACAGATATTTGTGTCATGGTCAATGTGCATACTACCGATATTTGTGTCGTGGTTAACATGTATAGTGCAGATATTTGTGTCATGGTCAATGTGTACACTACCGATATTTGTGTCATGGTAAACATGATACTGCAGATATTTGTGTCATGGTTAATGTGTATACACGACTGATATTTGTGTCATGGTTAGTGTGTATACTACCGATATTGTTGTCATGGTTAACATGTATACTACCGATATTTGTGTCATGATTAACATGTATAGGGCAGATATTTGTGTCATGGTCAATGTGTATACTACCGATATTGTTGTCATGGTTAACATGCTTACTACAGATATTTGTGTCATAGTTAACATGTATACTGCAGATATTTGTGTCATGGTTAATGTGTATACTTTAGATATTTGTGTCATGGTTAACATGTATACTGTAGATATTTGTGTCATGGTTAATGTGTATACTACTGATATTTGTGTCATGGTTAACATGTATATTGCAGATATCTCTGTCATGGTTAATGTGTATACTACTGATATTTGTGTCATGGTTAACTTGTATACTGCAGATATTTGTGTTATGGTTAACATGTATACTGCAGATATTTGTGCCATGGTTAATGTGTATACTGCAGATATCTGTGTCATGGTCAATGTCTATACTACAGATATTTGTGTAATGGTCAACTTGTATACTACAGATATTTGTGTCATGATTAATATGTATACTGCAGATATTTGCGTCATGGTTAATGTATATACTGCAGATATTTGTGCCATGGCCAATGTGTATACTACCGATATTTGTGTCATGGTTAATATGTATACTGCAGGTATTTGTGCCATGTTTAATGTGTATACTACTGATATTTGTGTCATGGTTAATGTGTATACTACAGAAATTTATGTCATGGTTAATGTGTACTGCAGATATTTGTGTCATGGTTAATGTGTATACACTGCATAGTTGTGTCATGGTTAGTGTGTGTACACTACAGGTATTTGTGTCGTGGTTAACATGTATACTGCAGATATCTGTGTCATGGTTAATGTGTATGCTACAGATATTTGCGTCATGGTTATTGTGTATATTGCAGATATTTGTGCCATGGTTAATGTGTATTCTACTGATATTTGTGTTATGGTTCATGTGTATACTGCAGATATTTGTTTCATGATTAATGTGTATTCTACCGATATTTGTGTCATGGTTAACTTGTATACTGGAGATATTTCTGTGGTTAACATGTATACTGCAGATATTTCTGTTATGGTTAATGTGTACACTGCAGATATTTGTGCCATGGTTAATGTGTATACTACTGATATTTGTGTCATGGTTAATGTATATACTGCAGATGTTTGTGTCATGGTTAATGTGTATACACTACTGATATTTTGTCATGGTTAGTGTGTGTACACTACCAATATTTTTGTCATGGTTAACATGTATACTGCAGATGTCTGTGTCATGATTAATGTGCATGCTACAGATATTTGTGTCATGGTTAATGTGTATACTGCAGATATTTGTGTCATGGTTAACGTGCATACTACAGATATTTGTGTCATGGTCAATGTGCATACTACCGATATTTGTGTCATGGTTAAAATGTTTAGTGCAGATATTTGTGTCATGGTCAGTGTGTACACTACCGATATTTGTGTCGTGGTTAAAATGTATAGTGCAGATATTTGTGTCATGGTCAGTGTGTACACTACCGATATTTGTGTCATGGTTAACATGATACTGCAGATATTTGTGTCATGTTTAATGTGTATACACAACTGATATTTGTGTCATGGTTAGTGTGTATACTGCCGATATTGTTGTCATGGTTAACATGTATACTACTGATATTTGTGTCGTGATTAACATTTATAGTGCAGATATTTGTGTCATGGTCAATGTGTATACTACCGATATTGTTGTCATGGTTAACATGTATACTACAGATATTTGTGTCATTGTTAACAAATATACTGCAGATATTTGTGTCATGGTTAATGTGTATACTGCAAATATTTGTGTCATGGTTAATGTGTATACTGCAGATATTTGTGTCATGGTTAATGTGTATACTACTGATATTTGTGTCATGGTTAACATGTATATTGCAGATATCTCTGTCATGGTTAATATGTATACTGCAGATATCTGTCATAGTTAATTGGTTATTAATCCTTGACTTTGTTTGTCATTATTGCCTGGACATACTGGCATGGTTTTCTGGCTAGCATACTTTGATACTTTGCATTTAGGGAATGTACTTCCCTTCAGACTGCTCCCTGCTGACTGAACAGTTCCCTTTCCACCTCAGAAGTTATTTCACTTATGTGAAATGTTTATAATTTTATACCTTTGATTAGGTTGCTTGTGTCTTTGAAATATAGCTTGCTGAGGTTCTAATGGGGTAGAACTGAGAGTGCGTTGTGAGGTATCTTCTCCTATCCCAGTGCAGTGGTACCATGGTTTATGTCTACAGGGAGTGTGCATTGTTAAAGACTAAAAAAACTTACCAGGAAATGGCTGAAAAATGTGTTCTCAGCTATAGCCCACTGTAGACATTCCTCTCAGATATCAGTCTTGGAGTAAATACTTACAGATGTGCACTTATTATCTCTTCACGAGAGGTTTTCTAATCATCTGACACCCTCTTAATGAAATAATTTTCTTGTGTCCCCATGAAAGCACTTATTTTGTCTTAGCTATTGACAGCCTTCCAAGACTACTTGGTACATGGTCAGTTTTAAACTTACTTTGACATTGTTTGAGTGTATTCTGTGCTGCCTGTTTTCAACTTAAACTGAGGGAGTTCTCTGTTTGGTGGCATATGTGGTAAGTGGCTTCCATGTTATGACATCTTGTGTGGGAAAGTGCTTCAGTCTAGACAGTTGCAGCTTATGTTTTATTTTATTTCTTGTTTTCATGCCTGGTTAGTTTTTGTTTAAATGGGTTAGCTGTTTGGCAATTTGATGGATCAAGCTATGGTTACTTTAACAAAACTAGATCCTGTGGATATCATACAGGGAGTAATGGTCTACATTTGACCATGTCTCCAATTTTTTTTTTTTTGTTATTTTTTTATGTTTGTATATTGCTTGTGTATGACCATATGGTGCACTGATTTTCAATTGCCTTATGACATTGTAGGCCATTATACAGAAGCATCACTCTGTATGCAAACTGTGTGAGTAAAGCACCGTACATACCAACTTTAGCAGTAAATTACCCTACTGTTGTGTCTAGTATATATCCCCAGTGGTTTCTTATATCGCTATATATCTGAATCGTTTATTCTGGCATCATTATAATAGGCGTTGTATCTGTGTGATATATACTTATAATAGTGACACATTTCCAAATGCAGTTGCTGATGCTTTTTGAGCTGTTAGTATTACTATGGGGCTTTTCAGTGCTGGTTCTTATCAGAAATGTGGCAACTGCTATTTTGATTATGCAGAAATTTATACAGAATGATGCTCATTCATATGCAATTCTCCATTTATATGTGTGTGACATAGACAAATATGTACAGAGACATTTCTGCAGCACACAGTTTACATATTTAGTAACAGTCAGTTTTTCTGTTCGTTGTAATCTGTTACTCCTGACAGGAGCTGTCATAAGACTCATAGTCTGACTGTGTCAGTACTTCGTAAATATGATGTTCATTCCTGCATGTCTCTACCAATCAACTATAGAAAACATGCATTATTTTCATTTAGATTAAATAAGCCATCTAAATAACATACACACTGCTTCAATAATGTGCAAGGTGTGTAGACAATTTAATTATCTTTTACCATCAGTGTGTTACTCATTTAAGCCCATTAATGAAAGTCACTGGGTATACTGATTTAGTTAACTGACTTGATCAAAGCCATCTGATATTCAGGTGAAGACTGAAAGAATTCAACTCAGAAGCACAAAATGAATATCTGTAGCATATCATAACCTTAACCATATATTGTATACTGACAAGCTATTTCACACACACATCTTGCAAAATATATTAAAAATATGTACACTATAAACTAGATATGCAAATGTGATATGTAACTTTTTCAATAAATAAAAGCATTTCTATCAAAGCTAATCACAAATTAAATACTTACAGATTTTGACAATCAGCCACAGAGTAGAATTGCTACCTCATCTTTAAATAAATTAAATAGTGCAAGTCCACCATGAGTATTAGAGATTTATACTATTCTGACTTTAACAAATTCCATAGGCTCTTAGTCTCAGTTGAAGCCTACTAACAATATTAATACTATCATTGAAATCATAAATAAAGAGGAAGTTAGTATTCATTGAACTAAGCCTATGCAGTCTATTATCATGCTATCATATTAGTAGTTTAAAATTCTGAAAGTTCTGGAATTATAAGACATTTGAGGCAAGCCATCTCATAGCACATGCCATTTTAACCAACACTTGTTTATTTAAATTGGAATTAATTTTATCCATGATATCAAAAAGCTATTGTAGTTAGCCTGTGTATGTACATTTAATCTGTTTTCTTTAGCTTTACATTTAATAGGTACGCTTTTCAGTGATAGCCACCTTGACAGAGTCATAGGATCATTTTTTTCTTCATGCAATGTTATAAAGCTGTTAGAGCAAAGGGAGCGAATTATATTTTCCAGAAGGAGAGAGAGAGAGAGAGAGAGAGATGGAGACAGAGACTGGAGAGAATACAATTTTGTTCTATAATCACCTTCAGTGATAATATAAAAGCACACTATTTGATGGTGTACTCCCTTCCTAACTGCAATAAAAGCAAACAGATCATTGACTGAATTAATTTGCAGAGTAATAAAATGGCATATGGCATATGTGTGCAACTATGCACATTAAAAATATTTCTGTTTCGATACACAGATGTAATTGGTTCCATCGTATGTAAAAAAACAGTCAGTGCTTTAGAAACCCATAGCCAGTTACAAATATATAATATTTAAGTATGCAGAGGGAAAGACATGCTTGATTTGCTCTAAATATTTGAGGAACAACACCTTTTACCTCAGCCACAATTTTTTTATCATTCTGGCTAAGATTTCTTCCATGCAGGTGATAAATATAACTTTACATTTTGAAATTAATACTGTTTGCTTCTGAAACTACTCTAGAGTAATGTACAGGATTGAAAAGATAGCACCCATTCTGAATTATAGACTCATCAAGTGCCATGTGGACGAGCATGTGATAATTATTTTGTTACCTTAAAAATTTTAGTCCCAAATTTCAAACTAGCATTTGAAATAAAGAGTTATTTGAAGTAAATAGACTGTAGTAATTAATGGTTATCAGCATGAATATTCAACTACACAGACAATTGAACATGTTGATTTTTCATAAAATTCTGTGGGCAAGGCTTAGGGTTTGTAAAAAAAAATAAGATATGATCAAAACTGATTTCAAAGCTATAAATGGTTATTTATTTATTTTTACTGGAAAACAATACTATTGACAGTAGTGTGATCAGGATTATACAACAAAAGCAAATTTATATTGAAAATGTATGAGCAACATTTCATTGTTCAACATTTACTAATCAATAATGACCAACTCAAATAGTTCAACTCCAAGGTTGCTACTGTTGAATACAAAAAAAACAAAAAAACAAAAAACAACTTAATATGTCTTCTGTACCACTTAGAAAACAAACAAAACACTGGCCTAGGCTATCATCCAGGAGATAAATTCCATACATACACCTGCGATTATACCAAATTTGCAGCATCTAAAGCCGTCTGCTGCTAAAAAGAATGAAAATAAGTATTATTTTGCACTTCTGATGATTGTTGTCCTGTATTTCATGCAGATCATGTATTAATTGTTACATTTCTCGCACTTTAGTAGAGTTTCAAAGCAGAACTGTTTCCGCTGCTGTTATAGTACTTAATTACAATGTGTCTGCTAGTTTTACAGGACAGTAGTATCTAGATTGTGTGGTTTCCATATACTTGACCTCTAAAACCAGCATTTTCACATTAAGAGGGCTTTCTGGCTATAATCTTGTGGCAGACATGTGTTGTAGCAAATCTGAGTTAGGGGCTGCTGGCTAAAAGCTTATTGTGTGTTTTTCTGATTGGCCTGTAGGCTTTGCTGTTGAAAAACTTGTTTTTCTGATTCTATATAAGGCCAACGTGTACACTAGGCTGCTCTCCGTGCAGGAGCAGTTAGCAGTGCCCTGTATAGATGCAAAAACAATCAAGTTAAAATTTCCCTTAGAATAACTACCTCTGCAACTTTTCCCAATTCTCCTGCAGGGCTAGGACCATCTGAGTTGTGCACAGAGCAGCATCAACTATTTGGATAGCTGCAGCTCAGTCTGCGTATAGCACCCAATCTTCGTCCATGTGCTACCATTCCCATCCAGTTAAATCTCCCCACTTTTCCCCCTGATTAAACCCTAGTAAAGAAACCTAAAATCTTGGATATGTACTTTCCTGCTATCTCTGTGGCCAGCCTGGCGGACATGGGCATCCTGAGGCAATGTAGCAATTGTCTCATGTATACAGACAACCGCTTAATCCTGAAACAATGAAACACAATATGTGCACACCTCTCAACCTCTGACACCAAGAAATCTGGACAAAGCCATAAAAGTGGGACAAAGGCCCAAAAATATGGACAATTTTTAAATATTGGTCTTACCAACTTAGAAATTTGATAGAACAGCAGGTTTTGTATTAGCATGAATTTTCTGAAGGGTATGAAGTCTGAAACTCAAATGCCTGTCATTATTTCCTGACTTAAATTTTTAATGATTTGTCACTAATTTGCCAGAAAACCACAATCTTAAGAAAAAATGGACTAAAAATACGAGGCAAAAATCTGGACATTCTGCAAAACTCTGGACAGTTGAACGGTATGAGTATGTGAGAGAGGTAGCTAAATTATGTAAATTGAAACATGCCTCACACATACAAGCAAATCATATGACACATAGGTTGACAACACATGCACATCATTTCCCCTCACTAAATAAGATCTCGACACATAAACCCATATATGTGGATGTACTCACAAGTAACTTATCAAAACCTCAGAGACCTCCGATACTCTGTCATCAGAAACCACATGCAAAAAATAAATCAAGTCCACACCAACCATTACACATAAAAATACACATCACAGTGTCTCTACAAGCAAACCCCTAAAATTAAATAACACACATTCAAACATCTTGGTCATAGGATACACTATATTGAGACATACAGATAAAGAGAGAGTTAAAGTCAGTTGCCTGGCAGGGGCCAGGATTCACCAGATAATGCAGGCACTCAGGTCACACAACCGCAATTACCAATACAACTCAGTTATATCCCCTGTGGATGTGAATGACATGGGATGTACCTCTCTGGACTATATTAAAAGAGATATGACGGACCTCTCTGAATACACATCACTGGCTGGTATGAGTCTCGCATTGAGCCTAACTCTACCCTCACCAAGAATCATACTATAATATGAACAGGAAATGAGTGACTTTAATAACTGGCTTAGCTTCAGAAGTCATTCCAAGGGGATCCAGTATTTGTCAGCCTGTGACATTATGATCGACAACCACATTGCTTTGCCAGAGATGGTCTGTACCTGTCACCGCTAGGCTCTCAAATACTGGACAAGGCATTAGCTACCCCAACAGTGCTTTTTTAGGCAGTGCCATACCAACAGACCTACAATGTAACAAATTCTTCTAATGCCAAGCTGAAGGTACTACTGCTTAATGTTAGGAGTCTTAATAAGAAACATCCTGGAAGCTCTCCTTGCCCTGGAGAATGCTGATGTCCATGCAGTTACAGACATGTGGTTCAAGGCTGTGGAAAACACCCCAGCAGTGCAGGTTATAATGCCTGTCAAGCATTCAAACCACCCTCTGAAAAGAAAAAAAAATGAAAGTAGAAGGTGTTTCCATTTACATAAAAAGCAATCGCATCATTAGATTGGTCAAGCAGAATGACTCACTTGAGCTGCACCATGTCTAGCTGACCATAGACAAAATCCTCCACCATACCATCACTAGCTATGGGACCCCAAAAATGAACAATGAAAACCACTCCATAGCTGAAGTTACTAGAATCACTTACCATTCAGAGCAACACACTACTCATGGGTGATTTTAACTACCCCTCCATAAACTGGGAAATATATATGACCACTAACATGCAAGCACAGGGATTCCTGGACTTTGTCAATGCAAATGCTGGTCTGCACTCCTACTAAAGGCTCAAATATCCTTGACACAGAACTCATAAACATGGGTTGAGTGTTGCCAACCCCCAGCATAATATTCTCATTGGTAAGATCAGATCATAAATTGGTCTTCTTTGAAATAAGTGTAACAGTAGTACCCTGATCAAACCATAAAGAATTTTTCCAAGGCAAATTACCTCCTGTTAAATTATAGCATAGGTAATTTTAAACCATCCCTAACCCCAAAAACACAGAGACCTATGCAGAAATATACATGGATACCCTGTACAATCACTTAAACAGCTGCATAGAAATGGCAGTACCTGATCAGACTAAACACAGGTCTAGCCAGAAAAAACATGCTAACGTGGAGGACCCTGACATAAATAGATTGTACCACAGAAGGAAGAAATTCCTCTCTAGAGGTAAGTGGGAGGGAGCATAACAGAGACAAAAATCCCTCATTAGTCTCAACAGTCAAATCAGGGAACTAGCCAAATTTTCAAAAGCTACATGCAACACTAAAATAGCATCCCAAGCAAAGGGTAACCAAAAATCATTTTTTAGTCATGCCCAAAATCTTAAGGGAAACACTCAACAATGTGCTGAGCTGGCTGTACATGGCACTACCTGTACTCAACCAGGAGAAACAGCAAAGCTGCTGGACAATAAATTAATTTCAAATTTCACCCCCTCATCACCTCCGGTTACTCCCCATAAAATACCCCTACCATTCCTTTGCCTGTTATCATAAAATAACGGGTCATCACTGTACTCTCTAAAGCTAGAAACACAGCATCAATGGGTCTTGACAGAATCCAATGGTACCTATTAAATAGCTTGAAACATGACCTAGCAGATACACTTGAATCTGTATTTAACTTCAGTCTCCAGACAGGCTTTGTCTCAGTAGAGCTGAGGACAGCAATTATCATCCCTCTGCACAAGTGGGGAACATTAACTGAAGGAAGCTGCCAACCCATAAGTCTGATTAGCCTCATATGCAAGGCTATTGAAAGGATAATCATGGACCTTATTAATAACAACATAGGACCCAACTCAGGTCAGCTTCATCATGGGCAGGTCCTGCCTGCTCAGTCTGGTGGATTTCTTTGAAAAGGTCACCAAGTCCATGGATGAGAGTTAGACAGTACATATTGCCTACCTTGACCTGACCTAGGCATTTTACACAATATCCCATTCAGGTATTATAGATAAATGCAGAAAACTGGGCATAAACCTCTACATCACCAGGTGGTTAGCCAAATGGTTCACATGTTCTTAGATTGGAGGAATCCACATCCACTGAGAGGCCAGTCACCACTGGAGTACCACAGGGTTCAGTGCTGGACCCTCCTGTTTGGAATATACTTCTCAAATATCAAGTCAAATGCAGATGGCCTTAGCTGACCAAGTTTGCTGATGACTGCATTTTCCAGCAATCATTGACTCCCCAAATGATTTTGCTATCCTACAGAAAGATCTCACACAGACTAACGGCTGGTGTCAGACCCATGACCTCAAACTAAATGCAAAGAAGTGCATAATAATACCCTTTGGGAAGTCAAATACCCCTGAAAATTACAACACTGACAGCACCACTCAAAGAGTGGACCCAGTGGTGAGAGATCTAGGTACTAGGATAGTAATCTGAACTTTGACTATCATGTGTCCTCTGTAGTGAGGAAATCCTTCTATGTGACTCAACCTATAAGCAAGGGCATGTCATCTAGATTTAAGGATGTCATAGTACTACTGTACTCAGCCCTAATCAGACCAATAATTGAGTACAAATGGCCCCTTTGGCATATACTTTGCCAGGCGCCTGCAACAGTTGTAGGATCCTCAGAGGATTCTCATCCAAAAATTACTGAGCATAACCAACATGTCATACATGGACCAATTAAAAGCCCTATCACTGTATTCAGTTTCCTACAGATTATTGAGGGGTGATCTGTGTCTGACCTACAAGGCAGTCTCTGATGGAAATGTTACATATTCACAAAAGTAACTGCAGAAGGGCTACCCACTCCAAAGATCTAAACCTGATCTCTGACATAAATAGATCATGCTGGGGAGACTGATATATGGTCCAGAGATTGCCCCTCCTCTGAAATAGGCTTCCTATTCACATGAAACAGAGCCCTTCCTTGACTATTTTCAAGTTCATTCTGGACTGATTGATGGGAAATCGCAAATTCACTCTTGGGGTGGTGCCCATGTCCATTATAGACAAAGGCAGTCTGTAAAAATAGTCAAAACCCCACTTGCTGCCGCTTGTTACCTTTCCTCTAGGGATAGAAAATTGGGTAAAATCTGGGAAAAACTTGTTAGGATTGTAAGAGCTGTTCAGCCATTAGCCTAGTTATAGCCTATGAACCTATATAATGATTCAGTAAACTAAAATTTCATGTGATTCCCAAAATGTAATTAACAAAGGAACATCTCCATCTAAACATCTAGATGCATATGTAGGCCAGCTCCCCTATGGCTCTCATAAAAAAGAAAAAAAAAAATATGCACCGGACTTCATTAATATAGCTGCAGTGGACATGTTGATTATATACATGGGCCAACATATATAAGCAGAATTATCTGCAAAGGATAGTTGGACAGTACAGTGTGTGAGAGCGGACAAACATGATAGGAAATGCTGTGATTCAATGACAGTATTTTCAAAAGTAGGAAAATATAAGCCTATGTCTCCAAATGAAATTGAAAAGTCCTTTAAATAATGAGTTTTATAATATGTCTAGTCTAGAAGGAGGATTATCCTTGTGTTTGAAGAATAATTCTTCTCTTTAGTTTATGAAAGCCAGTAATGGAAAGGGCATTTTTCTAATGGACACAGTGAATTACTGTAAAAGAATGTTTACTCTTTCAGTGACCAAATGTTTACAGTGAGAGTGATTAGTTAAATATGGATATGTAGAAATTGATATGCCCCTTATCCTATGTTTTTTTTTTTTTGGAATTTCAATGACTCACAAGAACTGACTAGACTCAGCTTTTCAATCTATTGATACTTTTTCTGGCATTGTGCTGAAGAAAATTTTGAGATCTGCATTTAAGTAATAAAATTCTTTATACTGGATTCTACAGATCATATTAACAATTAAAATGACATTAAAAAAGCATACTGATTTTATTTTTGCATGTGGTTTGATGAATTATTATACTGGATATTCCTATCTTTCAGCAAAGAGATACAGAGGGGAATATAATTATCCCTAGCCATAGCTTTTGGGAAATAAGAAAAAGTGTATAGAAGCATTTGCAAATGGTACAAGTTTGCTATGAAGTTTATTTTACTGGTATCTTTTTGTTTGTCTTGGAAGGAAATGAGGGCACTAAGTATTTCAGCACAGTTAGCCGAGTTGTCTTGACATTACTATTACCAAGAGTATCAGTGTTAAAAAGTTAAATTGTGTACATAGAAAATTTGTTGCTAACAACATTTTTACTTCTTCTAACACATACCGCTTTTCATAGGTTCATAGGTGATTACTAGGCCAATGGCACAAGAGCCTTTACAAGCCTACCCAGTAATACCCAGGATATGAAAATATTATATCTTAACTCCCCAGATGTGGGATGGGGTAATATCAGGGTAGTGGACTTTGGTTGTTGGAGCCCTGAGTCATTTTACGCACTGCATATGTTCATAAGGGACATGTGCAGTACCCCAGGAATAGATTTACTGTTAACCATCCATTTATCCAAATTCTGGGACAGGCTTAGTTGTACAAAGATGGGAAGTTTACTTCATAGACGAGGAAGCCTTTGGGATATTTATATGTCTCTCCAGCAAGTTCTGTTATATTCACAAATAAGGTTCAGGTCCATGGAACACATAACCCTTATATAATTTTTCTTGCGAATATATAACATTTTCATCAGGCTGGACCAGAGAATGCCTTGTAGGTCAGGCATAAGTCCCATCTCAATAACTGATATGAGATGGAGTAAAGGGATAGAGCCTTTAGTCGATCTGCATAAGACATGTTTCTTATGCTTTGTAGTTTTTAGTGGGTCTATATTATAAGAACGAAGTTTTACAACTTCGAACACCATATTGGTGATGCCATATGAGCAAAGTTGTAAAATATCGAAACCAAAATAAAAAAAATGTAAAAATAAAAGAAAAACCTACTTGATCTCTCTGAGCAGGGGGGCTAGCCCCTCTGCAGCCCTCACCCCCCCATGCTACTTAAATATACCAACTCTGAGATTGCACTACATTGAAGTAAAGGGAATAATTCCCAACAGCGATCTCTGTTCACACTTGCGAGGTTTTAAATATTCCACCATTTGATGTCGCCTATATGGTGTTCGAATATTTAAAACTTTGTTCTTATAATATAGACCCATTTTTAGTGAGAAACCTGTGGGGCCACTCTAATTGGTGTAAGTGCCTGGTTAGGTACATGCAAAAGGGAGCATTGTACTCTATTATGGGCATTATGAGGATGAGTACAATGGCACTATAACTTCCTTTGATCTCAATGCCATCCCTTTACTTATACGTTGAGCCACACAGAAGGATTTCCTTACTACCACAGTTACCTGGTGGTCAAAGTTTAGGTTACTATTTATCTGTGTTCCTAGGTCCCTCACCACCTGGTCTAGTTTTTAGGGGTATGCTAACAATATTATAATTTGCAGGGATATCAGATTTACTGAAGGGTATGATTATGCATTTTTAAGCATTTAGTCTCAGACCATAATTTTGGCACCAGTCATTTGTTATTTTTAAGCCTATTTGTAGGATGTCAGCATCATTTGGGGATTCAATGATTGCTCCCAGATTACAGTTGTTGCTGATCTTGATAAACCAGAGGCCTCCAACATTTGCCTTCACTTCAAAGATGCATATATCAAACAGTAGAGGTCCCAACACTGAGCCCTGTGGACATTGGTAGTAACAGGTTTCTTATTGGAAGTGGATTCATCTATCCGGGCAAAATGTCAGTGAGACAGTTAGCTATCCATCTGACAATTTTTGGGGTTTATCTCTGAGTAGGGGATTGTGTCAAAAGCTTTGACCAGGTCTAGATAAGTGATGGCCCCCCTTTTACCCTCATCCCTGGCCCTGGTGACTTTCTTGAAGGAGTCCATTAGAATAAGCAGATAAGACCTCCCATTGATAAAGTTAAATAGGGTCTTGCCCAGGGTTAGATGAGTTTCTATGACATTATTGATCAGATCCATGATAATTCTCTCCATGGCCTTGCAGATAAGACTGGTCTAGGTTATGGGTCTGTAGTTCCCTGAGCCAGTTGATGGGTCTCCCTTGTGCAGAGTGATGACTGTTGCAGTCCTCCATTCCTCTGAGACAAAGCCCATCTGGAGGCTGTGGTTAAAAAGGATTTCTAATCTATTGGCTGTGATAGATTCTGTTTTAAGCAATTTAAGACTGGTGAGTGTCTTTTTGCACTGTTTTATCTGTTCCTTCTTGGTTTTGGAGAGGATTTTTTTCCTTTTGTTGAATAGTCTATTTATGCTATGGGTCATGCCAGGGTGGCTTATTTTTAACAGTAATCATATGTTTGACTTGGCCAGGTACTGTCTTCTCTATGCAGCTATAAATGTGGTTGTACAGTGCTTTTGTGTACATCTCAGAGTAGGTCTCAGTGTCATCCCAGTTTAGAGGGCTTGGAAGGTTAATATGCTGTCACATAGTTTTAGGTAGTTGGCCTTACCAAAGTTCTTAACAGGTTTGGAGTTTTACAGGGATTCTAGGTTAGTTTTAATGCAAAAGGAGATCATTTTGTGATCAGACTTTACCAGGGAGGAGTTAATGCAAGGGGGAAGCAGCATTCCCTCATCTTTGTCAGTACTAGTTGGGGAGCTGACTAGTTGATCCAGTGTGTTTTCATTGATGAAGTCCAGGAACCTCTGAGCAAGTGAAATTATGGGTCACATATGTCCCTCAGTTTATGAAGGGGGTAGTAGAAATCACCCATAAGTATGGTATTAAGCTGAGTGTTCAGAGATTCCAATAGGTTTAGGTAGGATGTGTGGTTTTCCAGACTCATGTTAGGGGATCTGTAGCTAGCAAGGATATGATAGGGGTCACATCTGTGATTTGTTTGGCATGGAGCAGGTCAAGGGGGTTATGTTGGATCAGCCTAGCAGTGTATGTGTCCTTTAAGATCACTGATACACCTCCTCTTGCAATTTTAGAAAATGCAAACTGAGAGGTTATGCATTCCATCAATGCAAGTATTGTAGATGCATTTCTAATTCTCCATCTTTTTTTGTACTAACACCATCTTTTTCTTATGCTGCACCATAGTATTTTAATTGTCAATCTAGTTATGCTGTTTATGCAGCTGAGCGTATAACTTGCAGTTTTTCTTAAGGTGGGTGCACAACTGGAAAGTTGAGCAGTCATATTTATGAGCAAGGAAAAATGCTAACAATTGCCCTACAATTAGCATCTCAGACTCATTTGCCTAAAATTATGCTATCCAGCTTGTCCTTTTAGAAGCTATACTGCTGTAACTATAATTACTTTTGTCCAGTAGTATTTTACAGTGCAGACTAATATCTTCTGCAAAATCTAGCTTATATATTATACAAAATGATTCTGGCTCACTCCACATATTCTGCAGATGTAATAATAGCTACAGAAATGTCTTTAAAAAAGACATAAATGACAATGAAATTACTCCACCTGGTTTCAGTATAATTAGGTGTGACAGGAAAAATAAGTGGGCAGGTGGAATAGCCATCTTCTACAAGAATTCCCTAAACATAACCAGGCATGCACAGGAGATACCACAGTCTAATAATGCAGAGCTACATATATCACATCCCAAAATCAATAATAGAAAAACACTTTCCCCCGGATTCTCGAAAGCTTGCACTGCATGCAAGATTGGTGCAGGAGCTCAAGCAGATCTGCCATGCGATCCAGGAACAGCCTGCAGGGGAATGCACTAGTGCCCCTGCACTAATCCTGCACGGACGAAGCCCATGTATGAAAATCACCACATTTGCAGGAGAAATCTATGCAAATTAGGTGATTTTGCAATCCAGGAAGCTTGCAACCATCTGTGCAGGACTAGTGCTATCTGCAGAAATGTACTCAGTTATTAACCAAGTACATTTCTGCAAAATCCAAAACGGAGCTGTGACAGCTCCAAATAAAGGCTGCATATCAAGTAGTAAGCATGCCAATGGCCAAGTATAAGGCCATTGGCATTGCAAACATAAAAAAAAAAATACAAAAATCAACTTTAATTTTTTTATAGCCGATCTCGGCTGTTTAAGCGTAGGGCAGCAGCGTGCAAACGGGATCGGGGGAAAAATAACAAAATGAACCTAAATTAAGCATTCTAACTAAAATCAGTATTCTGCCATTCAAGTCAATGGCAGGCAGAAGACAACATGGCCAGTGAGTAGTGGTTGCTAAGGGGGGAGGCTCAGTGTGAGACATGTAACTATGCTTTAGCAGGCAATACTATACAAATGAGGGGAAGGATACTGAATCCCGGTTTTCGCCAGCATGTGAATCAGGTCCCAACAGTGTAAGAGTAGGAATAGCTTGGTGCAAGCCTAGGAGTTAGGTGACATCATGGGGGGGTATGTCAGGCATACTGTAAGCGGATTGGAGCCCTGTGGCTTGGATTTGCTCCTAGCTTAGCTAGGAGGTGCGTCTAAACCTGACTAGCACTCTTTACAAAGCCTAAGTGGGTGTGCGTGCTGCGCACCAGGTTTTACATTAAGAAAAAAGAAGTAAAACCAGGAAATAGCAGCATTGTGAAAATTTGAGCACACCGTTTGCATGGTGTGCACACAGGCTTAAACAGGAAGGCAATGGGAAGGGAAAACAGCAGTAGGAAGGTAATCAAGGAGAACTAGCTTAGATGGCAGGTGAAATGTATCAGAATCAGCCAATTACATAAGCAGCAGACCTGCCCAACCCAGAACACTACTATAAACTAAACTATGCAGCCACCATCCTCTCTGGCTTTTCCCACATCCAAGGTATGTGTAGGCCTACGAATACTAGCTACTGGTACCTTCCAATGGCCAACTGGGGATATCATGGGAATTTCACAGGCATCAGCATCCAGAGTACTCCACCAGTTCCTGGATGCCATGTCAGCACATGTTGGTGAGCACATATATTTCCCCAACACCTGTGAGGCGTTGGCCAGCAATACGCAACTGTTCCACCAAATAGCAGAATACCCTGAGGTAGTGGGTGCTATAGACTGCACGCACATATGCATCAAAGCACCACTTGGTGAGCAAGGTAGGGTCTACATCAAACACAAGGGATTCCCCTCCATCAACTGCCAGGTCGTATGCAATGCCCAGGGCATTATAATGAATGTGTGTTCTGGCTGCCCTGGAAGTTATCACGATTCTCACATCTGGCATCTGATGCAGCTGTACCAGAGATTTGCCAATGGGAACATCTCTGACAGTCACCTAGTGGGGCATGCTGGATATGCACTGGAGCCATGGCTGAAGACACCCATCAGAAATGCACACACACCCAAACAAGAACTCCATAATGAGGCACACGCACAGACCAGAATTATAGTAGAGCATGTGTTTGGGATGCTCAAGTCACGGTTCCAGTGCCTGGACACATCTGGTGGAGCCTTGCAGTACACACCAGCTACATGTACCCAAATTGTCCTTGTATGTGCCATGCTACACAATATGATCCTGCGGAAACAGCTGCAGCAGGAACAGAATGGGGCAGGGACACACAACCCCCCCACCATTGCCAAGGCCAGCACAGGTACAGAGTGATTTGGAGGAGGAACAACCTGATCCTGCCCCAGTAGACAGAAGGAGGTGTGCCCAGTATGCCCTGGCCTTGGCAAAGAGGCAATGCATAGCATATACACTGGCACAGGAGGGACCCAGGGATTAACACCTATCTCTGACTCTCACATACAGTAAAAGGGATGCCCAAACATTACACTACCTGTGCTTAACCATGTGTAGAGAGTGTACTATGTGCATCCAACATAGGCAGCCCTGCAGCACCACTGTCAATACTGGGACACCCACAAGGTAAGTGACTCATACATGCCAGGCAGGGGGGCACACATACCCAACAACAGTCACAGACAGCAGGACAGGAGTAGACAAACACAAACAAAGGCTGTGCTACGGCCTCTGAATGAGGCCTATGGGTAACCCCTCCCAGGCCTGCACAGACAGACTACAGCAGGTCAGGCAGTGGAATGTCAGTTCTGAAGGGTAGGAAGTCAGAAACTAATATGTAGGTAATTAAAAGCTAAGATCTGTAGTACACTGGTATGCCGGTATTCAGCACAGTAGGTAAGCCTACAGAATGAAATGGAGTGCCTGACGTACCAGTACAGTCCTAGCAAATGTGTACACATGTCAGGTGTGCCCCCGCATCCTATGTAGACATTTAGTAACTGTCAGGTATGCCCCCCCAATCCTGTGTAGAAATGTAGAAATAGTCAGGTGTACACCCCACCCTACATAGACATGTAGTAAAAGTCAAATGTGCTCCCCAATCCTGCATAGAAATGTAGAAATAGTCAGGTGTGCCCCCCCATCCTACATAGAAATGTAGTAACAGTCAGGTGTGCCCCCCCACTCCTGTGTAGAAATGTAGAAATAGTCAAGTGTACCCCCCCCTGCTATGCAGAAATGTAATAACAGTCAAAGCCAAATGATCGATGGATACCCTGCAGAGACAGCATGCTGCCTGTAGGTGTACAACACAAAGGTCAACACTGCAGTAGAAACTACCTGGACTCGATCCACATATTCAATACAAACGGCCATACTGGTCATGCTCACACACTTAAGAGAAATGAAGGTAACGTCAGTCAACAACACACTGAAAGGTCATAATGGGCATGCTCACACACTTAAGCACAGAAGGCCCTGTCTGCAAACACCAGTGGACCAGACACAACTAGCAGTCTCAGATGTTAGTGCAGACACTCCTCAGTATGCAACACACATGCTTTGCACACACAGTGGGCAGGAATACAGATGTATATCTAAGGCCAACACACTTTAATAAGCCAGAGGTAGACCTACATAGATGTGTGAAAGAGGATGACTGTGACAAAGAGCCATCCAGGCCTGTCACACCCAGCACACAGCCAAAGGGCCACAACCACACGAGGGCCAGATGTCACCCACTTCAGATACTAGCCTAGTATCTGTCAGCATTACAGAGTATGTGGTGCACGTGCCAGCTGTGCAATATGACTGTACAAGGAAGTAGTCATCTAGCAGCTGTATACATGCACCTATGAAATATGACCCTGTTTGTGCCCGCATGTGGCGTGTCAACCCCTAGATGAATGGGTTATGGCCCATGCACACACACTGCCCTCCCCAGAACCAAACTATGACAAGCCTTCTGAGGTCATCCACTGTGAATTACACCTTTGCAAGAGTTGTAGCCCAGTAATCTCCTTGGTGCATCCCATAACTACATACTGCTGTAGTGTAATGAACTAGTTAGGCAGGAGTTTTAATCCCAGACTTGGCAAGTGTGCATGTGTGTGTGTGTGTGGGTCTGTCTCTGTAGAGAGCAATGATATTTAGGGCAGTTACACTCCCTGCAATTCAAATGCTCAACTTTGGCAAGGCTGTTGATGTCATCCGCCTAGAAATACACCTCTAAGAAGGCTGTAGCCCACTAATCTCTGTAGCGTGTCTTGTATCTGCATACTGCTATAGTGTGATAAAGTAGTTAGGTAGGCATTCTAATTCCAGACATGGCAAGTGTGCGTGTGTGTGTGTGTGTGTGTGTGTGTGTGTGTGTGTGTGTGTGTGTGTGTGTGTGTGTGTGTGTGTGTGTTTGACTCTGACTGTGTAAAGTGCAATGCTTTTTAGGGTAATCACACTCCCTACAATTTAAATGTTCAACTTTGGCAAGGCTGCTGATGTCATACACCTAGAAATACACCTCTGGGAAGGTTCCCTGTAACTGTGTACTGCTGTAGTGTGATAAAGTAGTTAGGTAATCCCAAACATGGCAAGCGTGTGTGTGTCTGTTTAACTCTGACTGTGTAGAGAGCAATGCTTTAAGGCTGCTGATGTCATCCACTTAGAAATACACCTCTGGGAAGGTTGAAGCCCAATGATCTCTGCTGTAGTGTGATAAAGTAGTTAGGTAGGTGTTTTAAGCCCAGACATGGCAAGTGTTTGTGTGTGAATCTATCTGACTGTGTAAAGTGCAATGCTTTACAGTTCAAATGCTCATCTTTGGCAAGGCTGCTGATGTCATCCACCTAGAAATACACCTCTGGGAAGGCTGTAGCCTGGTAATCTCCATAGCGCGTCCTGTAACTGCGTACTGCTGTAGTGTGATAAAGTAGTTATGTAGCTGTTCTCATCACAGAAATGGCAAGTGTGTGTCTGTTTAACTCTGACTGTGTAGAGAGCAATGATTTTACAATTCAAATGCTCAACTTTGGCAAGGCTGCTGATGTCATCCACCTAGAAATACACCTCTGGGAAGATTGTAGCCCATTAATCTCTGTTACGTGTCCTGTAACTGCATACTGCTGTAGTGTGCAAAAGTAATTTGGTTGCTGTTCTAATCCCAGACATGGCAAGTGAGTGTGTGTGTTTGTGTGTGTGTCTGTCTGACTCCGACTGTGTAGGAAGCAATGCTTTTTAGACTAGTCACACTCCCTACAATTCAAATGCTCAACTTTGGCAAGGCTGCTGATGTCATCCACCTAGAAATACACCTCTGGAAAGGTTGTAGCCCAGTAATCTGCATAGTGTGCACCATAACTGCATACTGCTGTCATGTGATTTAGAACTCTGGTAGTGTTCTATCCCCACCCATGGCAGTTTTGGATGTTTTGTGTGTGTTTCAATGTCTGTGTAGGGAGGAATGCATTATAGGCTAGTCACACTCAGTACATTTCAAATGCCCTATTTTGGCAATCCTGCTGATGTCATTCATTGTGAAATGCACCTTTGGGAAAGGAGTGTTCCAGTAATCCCTGTGGTGTGCCCTATAACAGCTCCATGCTGTAGTGTGATATGTAGACCTCTGTTAGGAGTTCTATACCCACACATGTCAGTTGTGGATGTTTTATGTGAGTGTCACTGACTGTGTAGGGAACAATGCATTTTTGGCTAGACGCACTCATTACCATTTGAATGTCCTACTTTGGCAATCTTGCTGATGTCATCCAATGTAATATACATCTTTGAGGAAAGAGTACTCCAACTATCTCAATGGCACATGCTATAACTGTGTAGTGCTGTAGTATAAAAAACTAGCTAGGTAGGGATTCTACTCTGAGACAAGACAGGTGTGTGTGTGTGTGTGTGTGTGTGTGTGTGTGTGTGTGTGTGTGTGTGTGTGTGTGTGTGTGTGTGTGTGTGTGTGTGTGCTTGTAACTCATATCCTGTGTGGAGGTGGGTGTGAGTGTGTGACACCTGGGCCCAATGTGGACTGGGTTTTGCATATTTCTTATATGGTGGTCCCAGTATATAGCACAATGTCTACTGTACAAGGATAACAAATGTGAAATAGCTGAGAGGCAGGTGTGCAGATCTATACCCATAAATGTGACGTCAAGGCCAGGCAATCACAGTTAGCAACTCCAGTATTACCCAGAGCATACTCTCAACCCATGTCTCATACATACATACACACATGCCCAGACAACAGCCAATATCTGGGTAGTACACTGCATATTGGCCACTGATAGTAACTATGGAGTGATTGCAATGAGCTACAGAGGGCATGGCACCCTGTTCCTCTGTCCAATATGCACACACATGCAGACAGTGCATCTTCCCCATGTTCCCCAATGGACACCTGCAACACCTGTGGTGCCATCACATGTGACCCACAAAGGACATACCATGCCTGACAAGATGCCTTGTATGGCCAGATGCCACTGACACCAGGGAATGCTGTTAGCATGCTATCAATGTAGGTGCAGGGTAAACCTGCTGTCCATTACCAGCTCCCACTACAGGTGGGCTAGACTGGCACATGTGATGATAATCTGTATTCACAACATGGACCAGACACCCCAGGTACAGTTCCACATGTCAGTATACATGCATGTGGGAGGTGTGCACATCCCGGACACCATCCATATCATAGACTAAGGAACACATACACGGCAAGCAATACACAGCATTGGCCACACACAATAGTCACCCAGGTGACTGGATGCGGGATACAATACCCACCTGTGTGGGCAAATGCAAAAACTACAGCCCTAAGCCACAATGCAGACCATTGTTATGTAGCCTGATGCCAAGGTATACCCATCAGCTAGCCTTGTATAGCCATCTGGCACAGTCGACCACCACACACCCGTGCGGAAATGCACCCATGCATGTCAGTACTGGCACCCTGTGTGTTTGTGTGTGTGTTGTATGATGCTTATGATCGCATCCACACTCACTACAACCCTCATTGGCATACGGAAGCATGCTGTCTGATGTCAGGCACCTCCTCATACCCTTTCCTATAAAACCTCTGTATGACCCATATGGTGCATGTGATACCTGCACAGTAATGTTATGGCAATCCCACTACTGATGATTTGTAATCCTGACCCTGCCAATTGTGTCAATGTGTGTGCGTCCCTGTGAGAGTATGGCTGTGTTGACACTGGCACCTGTTCATGTGGACAGGTATGTGTACATCACCTACCATATAGCTACCATATCCTTGTTGCAGATGTCACTCACCATCACATATATGTTCTGAGGGCTCCACAACAGGTAACCTATATGGTGTATTCAATAACTGCATAGAACTGTGATAGCACTACATAGTCTTCAGGGATTTGATACCCTGTGTTGCTAGGTGTGTGACACAAACATGCTTAGGGTTTATTCTCCCCACCCCTCCCAGACTTGTCTTTGCCTCTGTCTGCCTCTCTCACTCCCTCTCTGGTGGATGTTGAGGCCTACACCTGCTTTGCTTAGGCAGCAGCATGTATAATTTAAGTGATGCTCACGATCAGCTGATGGCCTCCGCACGAATTGCAGCCCTCCCCTAGCTGATTGTATGTGGAACAGCTGTGGTATCATTCCCATAGCCAATTCCATGGAAACACACTCCAATATCTAGGAACATCATGTTGGTGTTGGCCCATCTCATTCACTGTGAACAGGAACTAGATCTGTCATTTGGCAAAGAGCATCTCAGATGGCTTGGGGATTAACCTCTAACAAAATACACTGTGGAAATGGGGCAAAACATGTGTCTATATTATAAACACGAAAGTTTACTTACCCAAATACCTAAATGTTGACACATATTCCTCAAACCGCAAATACACTGAATGCCCTAAACTGTGAAATTCAAAAAGTCATACTGTCATAGTTGTCCCACCCTACCACCCACTACATACTACCTACACAGACTAAATAAACCACATACATACACTAACCAAAATCCTACTTCTAACCTTAAACTAAACCCTACTTCTAACCCTACACTAAATCTTGCATATACCCCATGTATGCACTTAACTTAACCCGCACCCTAACCCTAAGGTCCGTAACTATCGCACAATTACCTTAAAAAGCTATACCCAAACAAACTAAATAATCTGCACACATACACTTAACAAAACCCTACTTCTAACCCTACACTAAATCTAACATATATTACCACCTGTGCACTTACCTTAACCCGCACCCTAACCTAAGGTCCGTAACTATCACACACTTACCTTACGGAGCTATACCACAGAAGGGCCAACCATGACGATTCGACGTTTCCGATTTCGCGCTTCTGGACGATCAATGTTTTTGCGGTTCGATGAAGACGTGTTGACGTTTAGGTATTCGGGTAAGTAAACTTTCATGCTTATAATATAGACCCCAACACACAGGAGGGGGATGTGCCTGACCTGACTACAGACTGTAAGTGCTGATATACTGCATTTGGAGTAATGTTGGTTTAAAAGTGTGTGTGTGTGTGTGTGTGTGTGTGTGTGTGTGTGTGTGTGTGTGTGTGGGTATGGCTGTCCTACATCTTTCAGTACCTGCCATGTCAGTTCTATGTTTATGAGGAATCCCCATCTGTAGGGTCATCTGCAGACTGGGCAGTGTGTTGTGCCTTTGGTGTCATGTGTTACCCACAGAGCATCTATCTGTGAACTGCAGAAGGTAGTGTGAAGATTGCAGTCTGTAGATGGTGAAAGCCATAACAGTTACTGACTTCATATCCCTCATAGCACATATGTTGCAACAAACCTTGGTACAACAGTATACATATGAGGTTATCACAGCAACATGTCAATATTGGCCCTGTGTATGTGCTTCCAGCCACAACTCTGTCAATTTTTGTACATATGTCATGCATTAAGAGGTGCATATGTGCTGTACACCATAATTAGTGTCATCATATCTGATAACAAGCCAGTGAGATATCAGACTGCTACACATGTTATGTACAGTAGGGGTTATATTTGATCACATAACCTGGACAATCTGTGGATGTTTGTAAAGTACTGCGGTCTGTGTACTTATGGTGAATGTTGACAGTGTGTGTTTTGTTACTATGTACTTTAGCTTGTGTATAGACTGTGGTAGATGTCATTGTTCTAGGTCCCATCCTATCTGATCTTACATGCTGCTCCACTGTATGTTACTGTATTGGCTTACATGTTTGTAGGGTCATACACACACACACATGTCCCATACCACAGATAGCCATCAGACCAAACTGTGTAGCAGCCCAGTATATGTATGGTTAGTCTGTGCGTGGCACATGTGAGGATGGTGTCGAACAGATAGTCCATATACTGTAATATTATGCTAGCGTACCATATGTGGGTGTGTCTGTCTATATGCATCCTGAGGATGTTGATGGCTTCCACAATTTACACTTTTATGGGATGCAGACTGTACTGCATGATATGCTACCAATACCAGCCTGACATCTTACAGGTGGGATGTAGTACTGTTGACATCTTGTGCCCATGTCATGTCAGGTCCTGGTTATGGAATCTGCAACACTTGGTAGTGTATTGCAGGGTGGGCGTGTTTGGCTGTGGGGGATATGCCTATTCGTACAAGACATATATTATTTGGGGTCTCAACCCCATTAACGGTGCATGTGGACATATTTGCTTTTGTTAATCTACCATTGCTATCTACAGATGTATGGCCACAATACCTATAATTATATATATATATATATATATATATATATATATATATATATATATATATATATGTACTTACATATATATAATTATGTCTGTATATACCTACATAGATATATATCTGCGTACATCTGTGTATATATATGTACCTTGTTGTGTATATGTAGACATATAGGTGTCAACATATATATGTGCCGATATAGGCATTTGCATGTATATATGTTCATATATATTGATATATGTATGTATATTCTTAAGACAGAAGTGGCAAACTTCACGACACCCATGCAGATTGACAATAGAGGTACGACTGCCGAATCCTACACAAATGCACTTTATAAACACTTACACAAGTGCATGGATCGTGCTATCCCTAAGTGAACCAAGATGCCATCCTCCAAAAAATGGAAGCCAATCTTGTGGTCTTCTGCCATAAACAAACTCTACAACAGAAGAAAGAAACTGTTGCAAAAAAGAGTAAAATCCCATGATTGGAGGAACTCCCTGGTCAGCCTCAGTAAGAAGCTGAGATCCCTCATAAAATCCTCCAAAGCTAGTTATGAAAACAAAATCGCCACTGATTCTAAAGACAACCACCAAGCATTCTATAGCTATGTCAAGACTCTCAATGGCAACACTCAGATCTCCTCTGAGTTACAGCACAATGACAATAAATATACAGAACCAACTGATATTGCCAACATCCTGGCAGATAGGTTCAGTGCTAACTTTACCCCCCTGTCACCCCCTAAAGGGCCCATCTTATTACGTGAAGAATGCAAAGTTCCTGTAATCACGGCTGCACAGGTAAAAACCTCACTCTCCAAAGCCAAGAACACAGCATCCATGGGACCTGACAACATCCCAGGCTGCCTTTTACACAAACTACAGAATTAACTGGTACCCCACCTAAGCACCATGTTCAATCATAGCCTCACCTCAGGATTTGTGCCCATTGAATGGCGCACTGTGATGGTTATCCCACTCCACAAAGGGGGGGGCCACAACAGACCCCGGGAACTATGCCCCATTAGCCTGATGAGCCTGGTCTGCAAGGCCATGGAACATATCATCATGGAACTCATAAACAAAGACATTGGAGATCTCCAAACTCATGTCTCCTAAACCTTATAGACTTCTTTGAAGTAGTCACCATAGCCATAGATGAGGGTAAGGTAGTTCCACAGCCTATCTAGATCTCGCCAAAGCATTCAACACCATCCCCCACTCTGGAATTATAGATAAACTCACTAAACTAGGTATAAATCCCTATGTCACAAGATGGGTTGCCAACTGGCTTACTGACAGAACCCACACTATGAAAGTAGCAGACTCCAAATCAGACTTCAGACCAGTGACAAGTGGAGTACCACAGGGTTCAGTCCTGGGTCCTCTCCTGTTTGGTATCTACTTATCTGAAGTACAGGCTAACACAGAAGGTCTTTGGCTAACTAAATTTGCAGATGACTGCAAACTAGGAGCCATAATCGAAACTCTTAATGATTTGGACATCCTACAAAAGGGCCTCAATGAGACAGATGCCTGGTGTCAAAGCCATGGTCTCAAGCTCAATGCCAAAAAGTGCATTGTCATCCCCTTTGGTTAAAACTCTGTACCCATGAACTACCACATAGGCGGTAGTCTACGTAACACCGAAAGTGTGATAAGAGACCTTGGGACACAGGTGGACAGTAGTCTCTCCTTTGATAATCACATTGCCACAGTGGTCAGGAAATCATTCTACATGGCACACCTCATCAAAAAAGGTTTCTCATCCAGAAAAAAAGAGGTCATTGTTCCCCTCTGCTCATCACTCACTAGGCCCATTATAGAGTACAACTGGTATGTACCTCACAAGACATCTAAAACAACTGGAAAGGCCACAAAAATACCTCACAAAGAGGATTACTGGCCTCAAACAGATGCCTTACGCAGACCATCTCAAAAAACTCCAGCTTTACTCAGTCGCATATCGCCTACTCAGAGGCGATCTCTGCCTAACATACAAAGCTATGTCAAACCCAGAACTGTTGGACATTCTCCACTTAAAGAAATCCCAATCCCTCTGAGCTACACACTCTAGGGACCTAAACCTTGTCACCACAATGAACAGAACATGCTGGAGGGATAGATTCCTGTCCCAGAGACTTCCCATACTCTGGAACAGACTACCTATCTATGTCAAACAGAGCTCCTCATTAGCACTGCTCAAGAAAAATGTTGATGATTGGATGGGTAATAGGGAATTCACCCAGGGGCTCACTTCTGTGGTTCTGCTTGACAGGGGCACAGGAAAATAATTTTCTTGGGTGGCGAAAGCCAGGGTACCTTTTTGGCTAGGTTTGTATAAGCTCTAGGGCCAATAGCCTAGTACCTACCTATGAACCTATGAACCTATATATTCATATCTATATATATATATATATATATATATATATATATATATAAATATAAACAAATACAACATAGCTATATATATATATATATATATATATATATATATATATATATATATATGTTGTATTTGTTTAGATATTAATATATTTACACACACACATACATGTAGATGTTGGTATACATTCTCTGTACTGTTGCATGACTGGGCTGGATGATATGTTTGTGAAAATATCAGATTTATGTATATCTGGCATGGATTAGTAGTAAATCACTTTGTCTATGATGTGCAGTGTCCTGGGTTCGAGCCTTGCAGAGGCTGTTTATTTTGTTGCTGAGCAGAACATGGGCCATTGGATACAGAGTGATTAAGGCACTTTTAAGCAGTTGTAAGTGGGTTTGTGTGGAGGTAAGCACTGCTAACTTCCGGTTACTGTTTCTCATACTCAGTGAGCTTCTAAATTACTTAACTTGTGTAGGCATAGCTTACCCCCAAGCAAACAGGCTTAAACCCATGTACTGCTGCTTACAAGTGTTTACTCCTGCTTACCCCCGTGCTAATTTTTTTAAAAAAAAAGAAAAAGGGGTTGATAGGAAAGTGGTGAAAAAAGGGGCACAAAGAGGGAAAGACAGTAGGGAAAATAGCCAGGGATGTGCAGGAAGGGTGTAGGGAAGGTCCATAGCTGCCCATTTCTTCTACAGCAACAGCTATGCATATACACTGAATTTGGAGGTAGATTTGAACACTCAAACCCCTGGGTGGTGTTGAGTACAACAATAATTCACTGTGATGCCAATTAGACTGGATTACATGTGTCCGGTGGACACGTACGAAATGGAGAGCTATGTATGGGGGAGATTTTTTTGTTGGAACAGATTGCCCTTTTTTTTTCAGTTGAGAGTGAGATGTTGGGGAGGGGTAGTAGGTATATTTGGGGAGGTAGGTTGGGTAGGTTAACAGACAAGATAAACAAGATGCATACATGGGCAGTATATGACACATGTGGGGGGTAAACACCTTGAATGGGGAGGGGTGTCTGGAAGTCACAAACTCATGAGCCCCCAAATGGAAACAGTTGGACTGAGGTCCCCACCCATGGGCAGTCACCACTGCACCTTCACGGCCCCAAAGGTGGCTGTGCTGGGGCTGGGTAGTAGGAGCAGGCTCACTCTCTAATTGCTCCATGCAGCCCTCAAGTTGGCATAGCTTGTCTCCAATCTCCTTGCCGAGCTTGCTATGCACCACAGCCTGGACTTGACGGTGGGTGACAGGTACATCTCTGCCCCTGCTCCAAGGGGGGGGCTGAGTCCCATCTCCTGCATCGGTTCCACCCAAAGATGGTGCAGGACCAACAGAGGAGGAGGTCCCAGGCTGTGCCCCAGATATGCTGGTGCCCAGTGCCATGGCCAGCTGAGATGGGACAGGTGGGTTGGTGGGTCCGCTGGGTCCGCTGGGTCCTGCCTTCCCATACGAGCTATGGTGTTGCAGTTTTAAGAAAGATATCAGTTAGTAATAGTCAACAGCATTCAGGATTAGTTATAACAGCATGCATAGGTATTCCCATTAACCTAAGACACCAGATTTATAACAGTTGCAGAGCGAGCAGAACACATGCATATATGGGACAACAGTGGGGATTACAACAGCATGCAGGTTTCATTTATGGCAACAGACCACCAATATGGGAGTATTTTAACATGGCACATGCATAGAACCAAATGTGAATATTTATAAACCAATAGGACATATGTCCCAGCAAAAGTTTGGAGTGTACACGTACCCATTGAGGTGTGTAATGAGGTTATTGTTGCAGTGAGAGAGGTCAATTAACAACTAATATATCCCTGTAGTTTTCACAACTTTCTTAGTCACTGCAGTGATCTGTCCCTTACATGTATTATTACATTACCCAATGTCCTTACTTTGTACAATGGTATGTTTGTAGATTAGTATATGTGTGGACTGTGCCTTACGTATAGTCTACACCACTTACCTGTTATACCTGCTGAGAAATTCTTTGTTAACACTACCTGACAATTTCTACACATGCTCCCAGATTCCATGCTTGTAGGCAAGTATATACGTGACCTGTGTTGTACCTACAGTCTACACCTCTTACCTGTTATACCTGTTGAGAAAATCGTTAACACTACCTGTTGATTTTTACACATACTCCCAGATTCCATGCTTGTAGACAAGTATATAAGTGAACTATGTTGTACCTACAGTCTACACCTCTTACCTGTTATAGTTGTGGAGAAAATCTTTAACACTACCTGACAAATTCTACATGTACTCCCAGATTCCATGTTGATGTTATACACATAACTAATAGTCCGTTATTGCACACACTCTGGTCAAGGCTTGACAGGATGCTGTCATACACTTTGGGTGAGATGCTACAAGGGCAGGTTTGTTTTCATATACATTCTCTGACTATGTACAGGTTTGACTATCAGTTATATGTCAGTAAAAGCTGCCTACATTTCTTGGATCATCACACTGATTTGTCAGGGGAACACTTTACCGGGCAGCAGATTTGGGCCATTTATCTGGACATGCTGGACAGATCAGAACAGTTGAGGGGTATGACTATGCATGCAGCTTACTACCTGAACATTCTGCTACAGTTGATGGTTATGATTATGCTTACAGCTTTCTATCTGAACATTCTCACAAACTCTGTACAGTTGTGGGGTATGATTATGCATATAACTTACTTCCACTCCCGGGATTCAACCCCCTGCTGTGTGTGGTAAAAATATTATAGCTGACATCACAGTACACTGTGCTATCAGGGAATTGGTGTGAAACATTCCAATATTTTCTGTCTGTCTGCCTCAGTTGTACAATATGAATGACCTCTTGGGATTTCCAACATTGTTATACTGAACTTCCTACACATTTTATCTGCATTCAACAGTGTGGTTAACACTGATTAATGCACAGTACTATTTATAGAATGCAAGACTACAACAACATATGAAAGCAGAATGTACACAAGTACTCCAAGGGTTATACTTTTATTCACAAGATATTAAACCTTTATTTCCACACAATCTATATGACAGTCTTCCT
This sequence comes from Protopterus annectens, assembly GCF_019279795.1. Taxonomy (NCBI): domain Eukaryota; kingdom Metazoa; phylum Chordata; order Ceratodontiformes; family Protopteridae; genus Protopterus; species Protopterus annectens. Next base: position 914,079,246 of record NC_056732.1, read on the forward strand.
GCCATATTGTCTAGTTTATTCAGTACATCCCATACACATTACATTTTTATACTGATACAACACTTTCTAGAACTGTTATATTTATCTGTTATGACAGTACATGAAGCATTATTACTAACCTGCCTCATGATGAAGCCTTTGCAACCTAGCAGCATGGGCTTGCTGTTTCTTAGCCCGCTCATCTGCAACTGTCAGAGAAATACAGTGATATTTAGCCATTACCTATCCATAGCATACACAAGCTAGGCAATCATTATCTACATAGTAGAATGAGTACTTACTCAGTGCTGGGGCATCGGCCATCCGCCTTGATTCTTGGATCCACGGCTCCAAGAGATCCTCCCTCCACCGCTTCAGGTCAACATGGTGATGCCTGACCTGCTCACCAGTCCAGGGGATACCAGTGGCACTGGTGAGGTCACAAGCGAGACTGTCCCAGGCCACCACTTTATACTGAGAGCCCTGGTACTGGCACTGCAGTAGTCTCTGCTCATGGTGTTTTACCAGGAGCCATACCATGAATCTGGACTCCTGGATGCCACAGCGCTGCATTCGAAATCGAGTGCCTCTCCCAACTCCAGCCATTCTGCCCACAGTAGGGAGCTACAACCAGATATGGGAAGTATTCAAGCCTGTGGAGTTTAAATACCCCCAATTTCCCACACTTTTTCGTGTTGGGAAGGTTTTGAAAAGGCTAAGCTATGGGCACACCTGCTTACCTAATGTTGGCATTGCTTAAAGTGGTATACCATTGGGCAGATTCCGTTAGCCAGCCTATACATTGCTTACACCAACTAAGCTGAGCTGTGCAATGCTTAGCATTGCTTAATATTTAATTTGCATTATATTTTCCTTTTGGCATTGATTTATTGTACGTTACATGTTATATATGTATGTGTGTGTGGTATCTGTGATTCATGTGTACATACACTGTATGGGGTCTTAGGGACTTCAACACTTTATTACAATAATAGCTCACATCTGGCCTTACTGCAGTACTCCATTTCACATATTTATGTTATGTAGCAGGTTATACAACATCAGACTGTACATAGATTCCTTTCACATGTTCATTTTGATTTTCCTATGGTGAGGATTTGTTTGTTGAAACGTCAGTCTTGTGTATTGCTATGATGGCTTAGTGGTTAACTGCTGTGACTGTGATATACAGAGTCCTGGGTTTGAGCCTTCCTGAGGCTGTTTATTTTATTGCTGGGCAGAACATGGGCCGTTGGATACAGAGTGATTACGGCACTTTAAAGCAGCTGTAAGTGGGTTTGAGCATGTTTGCACGAAGGTAAGCACTGCTAACGTCTGGTTATAGTTTCTTACACTCTGTTAGCTTCTAAATTGCCTAATCTGTGTAGGCAGTGTTTACCCCCATGCAAACACACTTAAATATGCTTACTAGTGCTTAAATATGTTTACTACTGCTTATTTGTGCTTAAACCTGCTTACTAGTGCCTTATTCATTATGACACTGACACTTCACATGTGCATTTCCTGCAGTACTCAAGTTCATAAATATATGTTATTTAGTGGGTTTTGCAACAAAAATATTGGTTATACCATGCTTTGCCATGGAAAATAGACTATGGTGCAGTGGGACTCAACCCAGGAATGCTTGCTCATTAGGCGAATGCACATCCCACTACACTATTGCTGTGCTGCTTCATTTACATATATCTTCCATGTTATCCTCTTCAGCCTTTTAAACTGCTTTAACCATAGCTAAGCGATGAGCACACCCGCACACCTAAGGTTAGCTTCAATCAGATGTGTAAAAAAAAATAATACAAGGGTTTCTTCATTTTATTTATATGTAATGTTGCTGTTGTACACATGGGGGACTATTGGTGGGGATATGAGAACACCTATGGGAGGTCTTGCTCATTTCTTACCCCTTTCTGCTTCTCTACATTTCAGGGGCATGTTTATTCTGAGAGCTCTGCTTTCAGACACGCCCCCTGCACTCTTACATGCTCCATGTAAGCCTTGGAGCTCGAGCAGAGTGCATTATTAATATGCATGGCACGCTGCCGTTTTGCTCCTAAACGGGCACTTAGTCCTAGCTTAGTCCTGCACGGAAGTTTAGAAAATCCGGGGGTTTGTTTAGCAGCCATATATATCCCACCTGGTAACATTACTACTGTGGAAAAATCCTATACTGGATATCCTACCATATACAGTACAACTTGAAACAATAATACTAGGAGACCTAAATATAGACTGACAGCTTATTAATAGCAACACCACATTTGATTACTTAAAACTGTAGGGCTTTACAGTTAATTACATCAGTTACTAGAGTTCACAAAAGTACAGGTAGGCAATCAATCTTAGACTGGATTCTTAGTAACAGACCAAACAAAATTAGAACAGTCAGTAGCCTTACAGATAGCCTTTCTGACCATCAACCTACTTGCATTCTCAGAAATTACAATATTCAAGATAAACATGTAATTCACAATTAAGTCTGTAACTCAAAAAGCTTTGACAAAACACTTTTATCAAATCTTTAAGAGAATAAAACTGGAAAATATTAAAATCTATGCCCTTAGACACTGCTGTCTCACACATCAATGAGATATTCCTAACAATTCTCAATAACCTTGCCCCAGTATACACTAAAAGGGCAAATCCAATCCTACACTATGGCTAACAAAAGAAACTAGGAAATTAATGCTACGGCTTGGTAAAGGCTGGAAAAAGTGGCACAAAAATAAACACAAAATGCATTTCAACTTTTCAGGCAACTAAGGAATAGGGCAAAATTCCAAATAAAACATAACAAGCAAACATATTATAACATCCTCCAAAATAAACATCAAAACAGCCCAAAACTCTTATGGACATCCATAAACAAACTTTTATATTCAGGCCAGATTATCACTCCCACCCCTTCATCCAAAAGACTACTGATTTAATTCCACACAGTTTAACGGGTCTATATTACACTATTGTATGCTTAGAAAAGAAAAAGAGCTGCTAGAATAACAGAATATGTAATAGCATGGATTTTATGAAGGATTTAAAGTCTGAAACTCAAATATTTGCCATTATTTAGAGACTTCAGTCCTCAGTGAATTGCCAGAAAGCCACACATTTTATGAGGAAAAGGCCAAAAATACAAGTCAAAGTCTGGACATTCTCTGAAAACCTGGACAAGTGAGCGGTATAATTTTTATACCTTTACACAAAGGTGGCAAATTTACAGAGTTTAATAATTACTGGCCCATTGCAATTCTCTCCTCCCTATCAAAAATACTTGAAAAATGTATTCATGCTCAGCTTCTACATCACCTAAATTCAAATAATCTATTCTCAGAAACAGAGCTTGGTTTCTGACCCCACCACAACACAACCACCACCCTCCTTCACTTCACTGACACTATAAACCAGCATAGGAACAATGGTAATCTAGTGTCAGCTGCGTTCCTAGACTTATCCAAAGCTTCTGATGCTGTATCACACCAACATTTACTCACTGTATTCCCTTCTATAGTCCTCTCTCAATCATCTCTCAAATGGTTTCTTATTTATCTATCTGGAAGACAACAAGCAGTCAGCTGGCAATATCTCCAAACTTTGGTATGTCATCCCTACACAAGTAAAAATGATTAACAAACTCCCAAGCTATAAAAAAATGAGCTCAGACAATACCTTATCCAGTCCTTGTCATGCTCATGTTCATCACCAGGTTTAGACCTCTAGTGAAAGCATAAACATCTTATTGCTTATTACTAACTTTTGGCTCTCCTCTACTTGAATCAGTACACCCCTAACAACTTCCCTGTTCTGCACTTGAATCAAAACATCCCTTTTCACCCCCCCTTAAACAACGCTTCTCATCTTGCTCTTTCTCTGACTGCCCCCATCCAGCACTCTCCCCTTGTCATGCACGGTATACCTAAGTTATAAACCATCTAGGTATACAAATCTGGAGCAGGCAGCCTAAATAGAACCAGTCCTATACCTGCTCTCTCAGTCATATACTATTACCACTGTCCTGCTATACACATCTAATATTTTCTCCTCCCCTCCTACATAATTTTATAACTTACTTCATTATATCACTTGAACTTTTTACAAACCTATGCAATACTAAAATCTCCTTTACTGCATAATATTATAACTTATTTCATTATGTATCTTGAACTACTTGCAAACTTGTTTTACTAAAATGTAATAACTCTAAACTTCTTTGCAATAATGTTTCTCTTCTGCAGTATCAATCCATTTACTTCTGCAAGATTTTACAGCTGGAACATCTGTATAGACTTATCATTTTTGATGTAAATACTTTATTGTATATACCTGTCTTGTAATTATGATTGTTTGATGAGAAATGTAACTGTTGTTTTTCTGAGAACTGTCTCAAAATTCACTTGTTAATATAAATGTACTGTGGCAGAGCTTTTCTCCCCATGGCTATGCTGAAAATGGGCTATGCCCGGTCAGACTTTTCCAGTCAATAAAGACAATTAAATAAATATAAATAAAAATGTTCTGTATAGATAGACTTCAAACAGTGAGAATTTTAAACCATGTTTCATGCTTTAGCATTTTTAGAGGATAATATTAGAGGTGGGGCAAAGAAAGACTATAAGATTACAAGGAATGATTGGCAGATCAGATGAATGCTATCAAATTTCCAGGTTTGAATGATCACTAAAATTTAAAGTTTGCACTTCATAAGAAGCCTCTCTTATATTGATGTTATTAGTCACACATTGTATTTAAATGGCTTTTATTGATCTTTTATCTTTGAAAATTCATGTATGTATTTCATCAAGTAGTCTAAAATCATGTTTATTATTTAATAGACACACGTGCTTACTATTTTTTTTTACTTATAAATTCTTTTGGGCACACATATGCCATCTGGCTGTTAGCTTCCTGTGAGGGGTTGGTCGATTTATTCACAGGGGAAGAGCTGTTTTTGGCCCATTCTTTTCCCTTGAGATGAGAGCTGGTCATTCGGCTGACATCCTGGCATTGGGTCTATATCATATGACTGAATTGCACAAATTGCGAACGCTCATAATCATAGGTTCATAGGTAGGTACTAGTCTATTGGCCCTAGGGCCTATATAAGCCTAGCCAAAAAATGTACCCTGGCTTTCGCCACCCAAGAAAATTATTTTCCTGTGCCCCTGTCAAGCAGAGCCACAGAAGTGATCCCTGGGGTGAATTTCCCATTTCCCATCCAATCATCAAGATTTTTCTTATAGACTGCTAATGAGGAGCTCTGTTTGACATAAATAGGTAGTCTGTTCCAGAGTATGGGAAGTCTCTGGGACAGGAATCTATCCCTCCAGCATGTTCTGTTTATTGTGGTGACAAGGTTTAGGTCCCTAGAGCATGTAGCTCGGAGGGATTGGGATTTCTTTAAGTGGAGCATGTCCAGCAGCTCTGGGTTTGACATAGCTTTGTATGTTAGGCAGAGATCGCCCCTGAGTAGGCAATATGTGATGGAGTAAAGCTGTAGTTTTTTGAGACGGTGTGCATAGGGCATCTGTTTGAGGCCAGTAATCCTCCTTGTGAGGTATTTCTGTGGTCTTTCCAGTTGTTGTATATGTCTTGTGAGGTACATACCAAAAGGGGTGTTGTACTCTATAATGGGTCTAATGAGTGACAAGTAGAGGGGAACAATGACATCTTTTTTTCTGGATGAGAATCCTTTTGTGATGAGATGAGCCACATAGAAGGATTTCCTGACCACTGTGGTGATGTGATTATCAAAAGAGAGACTACTGTCCACCTGTGTCCCAAGGTCTCTTATCACATTTTCAGCATTAAGTAGACTACCAGCTATGTGGTAGTTCCTGGTACAGAGTTTTTACCAAAGTGGATGACAATACACTTTTTGGCATTGAGCTTCAGGCCATGGCTTTGACACCAGGTATCTGTCTCAGTGAGGCCCTTTTTTTAGTTTGTCCACATCATTAGGAGTTTTGATTATGGCTCCTAGTTTGCAGTCATCTGTAAACTTTGTTAGCCAAAGACCTTCTGTGTTCGCCTGCACTTCAGAGAAGTAGATACCAAACAGGAGAGGACCCAGGACTGAACCCTGTGGTACTCCACTTGTCACTGGTCTGAAGTTGGATTTGGAATCCACTGCTTTCACAGTGTGGGTTCTGTCCATGAGCCAGTTGGCAACCCTTCTTGTGACATAGGGATTCATACCTAGTTTAGTGAGCTTATCTATAATTCCAGAGTGGGGGATGGTGTTGAAAGCCTTGGCGAGATCTAGATAAGCTGTGTGAACCATTTTACCCTCATCTATGGCTTTGGTGACTGCTTCAAAGAAGTCAATCAGGTTTAGGAGACATGATCTGCCTTTTACAAATCCAAACTGGGTAGGGTCCAGCGTTTGGAGATTACCAATGTCTTTGTTTATGAGTTCCACGATGATAAGTTCCATGGCCTTGCAGACCAGGCTCGTCAGGCTAATGGGGTGGTAGTTCCCGGGGTCCATTGTGGCTCCCCCTTTGTGGTGTGGGATAACTGTCACGGTGTGCCATTCAGTGGGTACAAAGCCTGAGGTGAGGCTATGATTGAACATGGTACTTAGGTAGGTGGCCATTTCATTCTGTAGTTCGTGTAGAACGCAACCTGGGATATTGTCAGGTCCCATGGATGCTGTGTTCTTGGCTTTGGAGAGTGTGTTTTTTACCTGTGCAGCCATGATTATAGGAACTTTGCATTCTTCCGGTATAGAGATGGGCCCTCTAGGGGGTGAGAGGGGGTAAAGTTAGCACTGAACCTATCTGCTAGGATGTTGGCAATATCAGTTGGTTCTGTATATTTAGTGTCATTGTGCTGTAACTCAGAGCAGATCTGAGTGTTGCCATTGAGATTCTTGACATAGCTATAGAATGCTTTGTGGTTGTCTTTAGAGTCAGTGGCAATTTTGTTTTCATAACTAGCTTTGGAGGATTTTATGAAGGATCTCAGCTTCTTACTGAGGTTGACCAGGGAGTTCCTCCAGTCATGGGATTTTACTCTTTTTTGCAACAGTTTCTTTCTTCTGTTGTAGAGTTAGTTTATGACAGAGGACCAACAGGTTGGCTTCCTTTTTTTGGAAGATAACATCTTGGTTCTATTAGGGATAGCATGATCCATGCACTCTTGTAAGTGCTTATAAAGTGCATTTGTGTAGGATTCAGCAGTCACACCTCTATTGTCCCTCTGCATGGGTGTCATGAAGTTTGCCACTTCTGTCTTAAGAAGTGTGAAGTTGGCTTTGGAGAAGTTTTTTTACGATGGTTTCCCAAATTGGGGGTGGGGGTGGGATGTGGATGTCTAGGCTGATTATCTTGTGGTCGGATCTGACCAACAAGAAATTGACCTCTGGTGTGGAACACTGGTTTCCCATGTTGGTAATGACCAGGTTTAGGATATTGCTGCCCCTGGTGGGGGTGTGAATAAGTTGATCCAAGGCGTTGGAATTTATGAATTCTAGAAAACGTTGAGCAAAAGAGTTGGTACATGAGTAGTTTTCCCAGTTAATGGTGGGGTAGTTGAAATCGCCCATTATTAGGGTGTTGGGTTTTACTGTAATACTTTCCAGTGTATCAAGAAATGAGGAGTAGGAATCCTGGGGCATGGTGGGGGCTCTGTAGCAAGCTACAATTTGGATTGCAGTCTTTCCCAGAGCTAGCTGCACTTGGATAATTTCGGATGCATTATGCTGTGCAACTAGCCTGGAGGTGTGGATATCCTCAATGAATATGGACACGCCTCTGCCTTTAGTGCTTCGTAAACGTATCGGACCTCAAAGTGCTTTTTCTGAGATTGTGGTACAGTGAAGAATGGGATATTTGCCCTTTCCTCACTGTAGTGCGATCTTGGCATTGGAATATATATTTGGGGGGGGGGGGCACAGCCCCCCGCAATAGGAAGTTCGAGGTGGAAGTATGTTCGATATTATTAGCATTCACAATTTGTGCGATTCGCTCATATGATATAAACCCCACTGGCATTCATTAGTGCAGTTTGAAAATGCTGTCTAACCCCTCCCCCTTGATGATGATGTGGGCTGTGCATCACCATGGAGGGACTACCAATGCCTCTGATATGTAAGTGTCTCCACTCCCCGTTCATGCCTCTGCAAGGGGCGCAATACTAGGTTGGACAAATGCACTCGTTTTCTTACCCTGGGGCCTATTCTGGGGGGATCAGCCTATTCCTGTGCCATGGAGTGGCAGTTAACCAATTGTGTGAGGGGTTACTACAATCCTCCTCTGAGGTGAATGTGCAGACATAAGTCACATGTCTCTTAACAACCCTGCCTGGCTCTTCCAGTTTCCTGAGATATTAATCAATCTCAGGAAGGGAGATCACAGTCAGGGCTTTATCACTCTGTGCAACAGACCCAGACAAAAATACTTACTAATTAGAGGTTCATAGGTTGATATGTAAGTACTAGGCTAGCAGTTCTTCTCAGTCATTTTAAGCCTATCTAATTTCCCTTTTGGTGCTTGAATTAACTTATCTCATTTGGTGTTAGATTAGCCTTACCCATTCCATGTTCAATAATTATTACTCATGGTGAGAATAACATGCATCATACCATACATAATTTGAGAGGGCCCTCTCACAGAATGAAGTATTTAGGACCTGCTTCTGTCCATTTTTAGAAAACAGGATGTGTCCAGAGTAAATTTACTGTTTCCCATCTATAGATGTAAGTTACACTTGAATATGGACAAGAATGCACTTTGTTTTACATGGATGGTAAGTCAGTGCCAGAGCAGCCGTATCCTCTGTGAGATATAACTATCACTTCAAACCATGTTGTTGATGTTGCAGAAGAGATTTAGGTTCCTAGGCCAAGTAATTCTGATGCAGTTTAACTGGTTGATATGCAGTGAATCCATCAGTATTCGGTTGGAGGATGTCTTCTATGCCAGGCACAGACCACCTCTTAGCAGTTTATAGGATTCAGAATATAATGATGGGTCTTTGATTTGGTATATGTAAGACATCTTGGTTAGCCCTTCTATCCTTTTAGAAGGTATCTCTGTGGGTATTCCATTTGCTACATGTGGCTAGACAAATACATCTCAAAGGACACATTATACTTAATGACTGGCCTAATGAGAGTTGAGTAACGAGGGAAAATTGCATCCCTAGATCAAGACACAATTCCTTGTTTATAAGCTGTACAATATAGAAGGACTTTCTTAAAACAATGGACACATGATGGTCAAATGTTATGTCACTATTCACATAAGTTCTGAAATCCTGAACAACTGGATCAATTCTTAGGGGTGTATTGTCAATGTGGTAGTTTCCCATGGTAGATGACTTCCCAACAGACATAATAATTCATTTTTCCGCATTTAGTTTCAGTTCATGATTTTGGCAGCAGTGATTTATTTGGGGTAGACCTTCATAGAGGATAGCTAAGTCATTTGGGGATTCAGTTAGCTCTCCTAGCTTGCAGTCATCTGGAAACATAATCAGACAGAGGCCATTGGTGTTGGTTTTTAGTTCAGAAAAGTAAATGCTAAACAGGAGAGGTCCCATTACAGAACCATGGGGACATCCACTGGTGATTGGTCTTTTTGTGGAGGTAACTTCCTCTGTTTTGATTTTCTCTGTCCTATCTGTTTGCCAATTCGGTGGGTGACACAAGTGTTTATTCCCAGTTTATTTAGCTTTTCTACCTATGCCTGAGTTGGGATTGTGTCAAAATCTTTGGCCAGGTTGAGGTATTTATATTATAATAAATTATGTCCTTCGGTTACCAGCCTGATGGCTTAATTATTCTAAAAAGATAGGAAATTTCTCTTTTAAGGAATGTCATTGTTTAGAAGTAATAAATTAAGCTTTGGTACAGGTAATGCAGGTTTTCTGTGGCTGATTTAGTTTTGTCACTCAGACTTCAACTGGCTGACGAAACCAAACCAGATGTGTGTAAAACTTGTATTACACACGCACTCAGGTGTGATTTACTGTCTAATAATTATTTTCAATCAGGTAAACAGTCAGTCCATGGAACAGGTTGGAAACACATTTAGCAACTTGAAGTCTCGTATATTTTAATTTAGTCACAGAATAAAAATCCTTTTGATAATACCTTGTGTTATAATTATTACTAATATTTAAGCATCACATGTTAAAGAAGCTATAGGATTTCATGCATGTAGAGTAAAAGAATTCTGATAAAAAATATTTTAATTGCTACTACCCAAGCTATAAAACTTTTCCAATATGTTAGTGTCTCACTAAATAGCCTGAGAAATAGGATTTACATTTGGGATAGAGTTCTACTTCCTTAGAGTTTATCAAACCTACTTATGTGAGGCAAATATGGGGACTACAACATTTAGGAAAGAAGTCTAAAGTGTAGTGAAAACACCAAGTTATTAAGAAGGAAAATAATCTGTGTCATAATACAATGGTTTACTTTTATTTGCATTAATGGAGTAACATACTCTCTACAAAGACTGAAGGTTTCCGATCAAAACCTAATGTGATTACATAATCAGTTTTGAGTTCTTTAAAACATAAACTAAAATGTAATGGAAAGAGGAAGAAAGCAACTGTTTTTCATATAATTTAAAAAGTTTAGTCATTAAAGAAATAAAACCACAGACTATTTTCTGGATTTGGAGTAGAACATAGTTATCTGGTTTTCCCCTCACCCCACAAAATGTGAGAAACAAAATATGTTCTGAGATACCAACATGCAAATAGCAGAACACACTTTCAAATGCCTTCTCTTCATCCAGTTATACAAGAGCTGAAATGTCTGTCTCTATCATCTGAGCATTTATTTGATATAATACCAGAGAATTGTGCAATCTTCCCTTTGGTATAAAGGTTACCTGGTTTATTGTTAATAAACTTAATGTAATGAGACGTAAGCTGTTGAATATAATCCTAGAAATAATTATAAATCTTAATTCATGATGGCTGTAACACTACTGCTTATTATTTCTTATCTGGACCATAGAGAAGTCACCAGATTCATGTAATCTAAGCATCATGCATGGGCTGCCATTAGCAATGGTCGCTAAACATATCACTTAATACTTTTAGTGAGATGTGATTTATGGTACTGGTAAAGTACAGACAGGATGCTGATAGATGCTGAAATATTAGTCTCATTCTCCTGTGCTAGTGAACCTTGTTAAAAGTGTGTCATTTAATATCAGTACCCAGTCAGTCTTATTAGAAGGTACTGTAGATTATAATTCCACAGTTCATCAAACTGCAAATCAGGCTGTCTTTTAACAATGTGCAATGCTTACATTACCAAACACTGCAGTCTATACTTGGGGACACTAATATATATATTAGAACATACTCCCACAAACTTAAATCCTTGGACACTGACATATTAGATCATACTCCCACAGACTTACATCCATGGACATTGGCGTAGTAGAACATATTCCCACAGAGTTATACTTGTGGACACTGACATATTAGAACATACTCCCACAGACTTACATCCATGGACACTGACATATTAGAACATACTCCCAAAGACTTACATTTGAGGACACTGGCATATTAAACAATACTCCCACAGATTTGCATCTGCAGACATTGACATAGTAGAACATACTGTTCCAGACTTACACCTGTGGACACTAACATATTAGAACATACGCCCAGAAACTTACATCCATGGGCACTGACATATAAGAACATGCTTTCACAAACTTATCTGCAGAAACTAACATATTAGCTTACATTCCCACAGACTTACATCTGCCGGCATTGAGATAGTAGAACATACTCCCAGAAACTTGCATCCCTCACCCACTCATTTTTATGACTAATCTAACTGTTAGTATAATAAGAGAATGGAATGTTGCCCTCCAAAAAATTATCAGTTCCTGCTCATTCCCTCATTCCATGATCATATGTTTACAAACCTTTCAGAACTCAACTTGGTAATCAGAACTGTGCTGCCAATGTCAAAAATGGAAATGCTCTTTCTGCCCCACCTTTCTTAAGTATATCTGCAATTTGACTCTGTTATATGCAGCTCCATAATACAACTTGTCATTTTGCCAAACTTAGAATGTAACATTTACTTAAAAATACGTTGTCATTTATATTAGCAAGGAACGTTGCTCAAGTACAGGTTCATATTATGCAGTAGATAAGGACCAAGAGATAAGCAATAAAGTTAAGGACTAAATTTGTAAATGTCTTAACAGTGTGAAAGAGAAATCAGTTTTACTGAAACCATGCTCTTTTAGTCTGGATAGATCAAATTTATTTGAAAAGTGGCCTGCATAAGGTAATTCACTTTCAGTTTATTTTTCATATGCTATTCCAGTGAACTAAAGAGCAATTATCTTAGCCCCATCTAAATATTTTCATGTATTTGTACAGTTCTGTTCAAGATGATTTTAAGTTCTTCAAATAAATGCTTTGGCTGGACTGATATTCTTCACGATCATTAAACATTTCTGCTACTAAGGCATGCGTAACATTTTGATATTTCCACCTGTCCACCCTACCCCAAACTGTCTGCATTTTCAGGGTAAACAATTGCTTCTTCCAGAATTTTGCATGAGTATTTTCACATTTACTGGCCTTTATTAAACATAGCAATCCAGTACAATCATTCAGATTTCTATGGCATTCTAGTAACTAACTACATAACTCTGTGAAACTTATAAATGATCAGCTAAAACTCTGCATTTGTGATTCTCAAACCATTTTCACTTATTCAGTTAGTTATTTTCATTTACATTATATTGAGTGGGATAGCCCTAATGGGCATGGTCATTTTTCAGAGTGGACCTGGCATAACATAAGAAAGATACAATTTACATTAGCAAAATAACAGCATAAGGTAGCATATAAAAATAGCACGCAAAATTTATGTAATATACACAAATTACATAAAGTGACACACTCCACGGCTTGGACAAAACAGGTTTAATGCGAACCAAAAGTAAAACCAAAAAAGTACACGAATGAACTCCACAAAAAACACAATTGACAGTTGTTAAGCGCTTTCATCTGACGGTACACAGACTTCATCAAAACCATACCGTCAGATGAAAGCGCTTAACAACTGTCAATTGTGTTTTTTGTGGAGTTCATTCGTGTACTTTTTTGGTTTTACTTTTGGTTCGCATTAAACCTGTTTTGTCCAAGCCGTGGAGTGTGTCACATTCTGCCTTCAGTGCCAGTTGTAGTGTCTTGCATAGTCGCTGGTGTTCTCTCTTTGGTTAAATTACATAAAGTATCTACATACTTCATCAACACACATTAAGCCTGGTGGTGCAGCGGTAGCATTGTTGCCCCACAGCAAGAGGTTCTCACGTTCAATTCTCGGCTGGAGCGCCTTCTGTGTGGAGTCTGCATGTCCTCCCTGTGGTCGAGTGGCATTCGAAAGACATGCGTAGAATGGGCATGCCTTTGTTGAAGGTTGGGCGTCTAGCTGGCACCTCGGCACCTGTAAAAAATCTACTGCTAATCATTAGCGGACCGGAGTTCCGCTGTGGCGACCCCTAACCAGGAAAAGAACAACAACAGAAAGTATCAACACACAGAGATGCCATCAAGCATACAAATAATATCAATATAGTTTGCAGATTTAAGACGATATTTTTAAGTATCACAGTAGATGCATTATTTAGTGAGTGAGAGAAAAATCTGGAGTAGATTGCAGAGTATCTGGATGCCAAAAAACGACTATCTCCAGGATTCAATAAACTCTGTGTAGGAATAATGTTATTTCTACACGGAGTGAATGGTGTTTGCATCTGCATAACCTTCTCAGCAGGGTGCCTTTCATATTAATGAAGGTGCACTAATGAGACAGATCTGCGGACACGAATACTGAATGGGTACAGGGGCCATGTTGCAGTAGTGTTCGCAGATCCAACATGCCCCCTGCACTCTCAAAGTGCCGTACGGCACCTTTTTAATGCTTTCATTGTCTGCGGACACTTAAATAGTTAGTAGGACTTGAAATACATGCAGGGGGTGTGTGACAGTTACTGTCACACATCCCTGCATTGTGAAAGTGTCATACCACACTTTACAATGCTTTCAGTGTCCGTGGACAATGAAAGCATGATTGTCAATGGGAAGCAACGCCCCCTGCATTGTGAAAGTGCCATTTGGCACTTTACAATGCTTTCGGTGTCCACAGACACTGAAAGCTGGAGTGTGAATGGAAATCAATGCAGGGCGTGTGTGACAGGAGATGTAACACCCCCCCCCCCCGCATTGTCAAAGTGCCATACGGCACTTTACAATACAAGTGTGTCCTCAGACACACAGCCATACCTGTAACCTTCTTACTTCCCTAACTCCAGACAAAGGGCAACCAAATGAGGGACAAAGGTCCAAAAATAGGGACATATTTTAAGTACAGCTCTCATAAACCTAGAAAGTTGAAAGAGGAACAGGGTTTGTATTAACATACATTTACTGAAGCATTCGAAGTCTGAAACTCATATGTATGCCATTATTTAGTGACTTCAGTCCTAAGATAATCCCACTGATTTGCAGAAAACCATGAATGTTATGAGGAACAAAAGAAATATATGATCCAATCATCTGGATAGTCTGTGAAAATCTGGACATTTGAGAGGTACACATACACCTCAACCTCTTCCACCAAGAAATCTGGATAAAGCCATGAAATAAATGTGGGACAAAGGTCCCAAAATAGGGCAAATCTAAAACATATTGCACATACAGACTTAGAAAATTGATAGAATGACAGGTAGTGCATTACCAAATATGAATCAACATTAGTATTAATATATGTAATTAAAGTGGTTGTATACATTTTTTTCCCATTATAAGTGAAGTTTAAGTGTAGCTGAGGGGTTTGTGCATTGCAGCGCTTTGCTCAGCATTGCTTAAACATCTCATAGGAGCTAAAGACAAATGTATAGCTAAAATTCTCAACAGCAAGATAGCATAGTGGTTAAAATTCCGACTTTGCATGCAGCAGTTCATGGTTTGACTACTAAGAAAGGCCTATAATTTTTACATGGAAAAGCATTGTTAAAATTCTTTTTTTTTTCCTAAAATGATGTAGTAATTCAGATTTGTTAATCAGGGTAGTATAGCTGGTCCAAAATTGAAGTGTCAGTGGATATAACATGTGAAATCACCCATGTAAATACAAGTGTCCCATACAGTATCATCACACCCCAAGGTAATGTCATGTAAATTAAATTATATAGACTTAATAGTATGTCAGTAATGACTAAATAATTTGCAATTCTGAAATATTTCTAAAATGAGAACTAAGCAATGCTTAGCAGTGCTTATATCTGCTTAGCTAGTATTGTTTAGAAGTCTCATTCTAAGCAGTATTCAGCCTAGCTGAGCAGATTTTCCCACAGCTAAGCACTGTTCAGCATTTTCCCCTTTAAGCACTGCTCAACTCAGCTTAGTGGATTTGTGCACCACTGTGCTATTCTCAGCATTTTCAAAAATAGTCCAGTGACAACAAAGAGTGGGAATATGGCCTTATTTAAATCGCACAGGAGGGAATACAGCCATAACCTGTTGTAGTTTTAACTCTACAGGAAGTATGTCTGGCATTGGAGAGGGAGTGCGCTTTCAGGCACAGTGTTGGGGCATCTTTGAGTCCAGGGTAATGGCTGGGCTCCTTGTTAAAGTCTATGACCACAGACTGCTGCATGGCCAGTACCAGGGATCACATTACAAAGTGGAGGCCTTGGACCATCTGGTACGTGATCTCACCAGTGCTACTGGAATCCCCCTAACTGGTGAGCAGGTATGGCATCATTATGCTGACCTAAAGCATAGGAAGGGAGCACTTTTGGCCCAATGGTTCCAAGAAGCTCAAGATGGGGATGCCCCAGTAGTGAGTACATATCTCACCAATATCAGTACCAAAATCTAGCCTGAGTATGTGATAGACATGTATGCTTAAAATATGTTTTTTCCCCTACAGCTGCAGAAGAAAGGGCTATCAATCTTGAGGCTCATGCTGACAGATTGCTGAGGTTGCGATGAGAGTCTGGTGAGTACAGATTTATCTTGCAGTGCATAGTGTAATAAATGAGGAGTACATTGTTTACTGCCAGTAGGTATGGTGTGTTCTGAGTGCACTGAATAAATAAAAAAAGTTTGTCAGACCAATAGTGATCTATAGGATAAGCAGTAGTACTGAATGTAGAATATCAACTGTAAGAAAGCACTATGTCATGCTACTCAAATAAATATTTATACCATAAACTGTTGTGTTTAATCTGGTTTGTTGTTGAAGAAATAGAATGTGTAAAACAAGATATAAATGAAATATGAAGTATGCCCTGCACTAACATCTGAACCTTGATTAGTAATGTGTAATGGATTACAGTGTTTCCCCTCACAGCATTGCCTTGTGTTAACCTTTGCATTTCAGATTGATGTAGTCCTGAATGTGGGTATGCTGATGCAGGCAAGTATGAGAGTGCAATAGGTTGTGACTGCAAATATATGGTGTCCAAATGTATACGGGTCGGGTATATAACTCAGCACCCTGCTATACTCTGCACAGATCATGCATATTCACATCTACTAGGGGTTAAATGTGTACACCTGCTTTCAAAGGATTAATACACAGTACAAGAACTATCTGTCAGGCGTATATGTTCAACTGTCACTACAGTCTTTGGTGACACTCCACTTTACGACGTCAGACTGTCTACCAAGTATTAGGCAGAAATCAGTCAAGCAACAGACAGTGGTTCCCCAGCAGCTCAGTGTGTTGAGAAATAGAGCTGTTAGACATGTAGAGTATTGAGCAGTACTGTTGTGAAAAATAGAAGCCTATACAGTTGTAAATGGACTGTTCTACCCCCCGTCACTTATCTGCATCAATAATTATTATCCATATACTACGGGTATGTTGTTCTCAAAATCTAATGTTGGGACTTCTGTTCTATTATTGTTCATAAAATTAATTCTTTACATATTAACATACCTTGTTCAAATACCATTCTTGGTGGCCAGTTGCAACACATTTAACTGGCATGCTGTTAAAATTCTGACTGTTATTCCTTACATGCATGTGTTCTGTTTGCTATGCTATTGTGTGAATTCCACTGTTCTAGGTTAATTGGAACATCCATGCATGCTGTTATAACTAATTCTGAAATGTGTTGTTCATGACAAACCAATACATTTTGTAAAACCTTAACACCATAGCACGTTTGGGAAGGCCAGTCCCGATGGATCCACCTGTCCTGCCTCATCTGGCAACGGCACTAGGCCCCAGCATGTCTGAGACCCAAACTGGAACTGCCCCTCCACTGGTCCAGCATCACCCTCAGGTGGAACTGCCTCAGGGGATGGGGTCCACCCGCTGGGTGAGGGTGCGAGAGGAACTGGTCACCCACAGGAAGTTCCGAGGTATGGTTTGCAGTGTTGTCTGCTCAGAGTTGGATGTACGCCTGCACCAGATCGAGGGTAGACTGGAACACCTTGAAGAGCAGCCTGCTCTTGTTGTACAGCCCCCAGCACAGCCACTTTTTGGGCCGTGAAGGTGCAGTGGTGTCTGCCCATGGGTGGGGATCTCAGTCCCACTGTACCCATTTGGGAGCTCATGGACCTCTGATTCCCAACCACCCTCCCTGTCCAAGATGTTTACCCCCCCTCATGTGTCATATATCACCCCTGTCTTATGCCTTATGTGTCTTGTCTGTCTGTGAATATAACTTATCCTATCCAACCTACCTCCCCAAACATACCTACAGTCCTTCCTCAACATCTCACTCTTACCTTTAAAACATCTATCCCACAAAAAAATCATTGCCCCATACATAGCTCTACATTTTGCCCCCACATACAGTGACATAAATAAATTGACCCTCAAATTACTCTACAAGTGTATGTTGCCAACACCCCTCTCTGTGGGGTGTGAGGCTGTAAATTCCAAATTTTCCACATCATTCACAGCTGTTGCTGCAGAAGGAATGTATAGCTATGGTCCTTTCCTACACCCATCCTGCCAATCCCTAGCTGTTTTCCCTAATGTTTTACCCCTTGCTTGCCCCCATTTCACCACTTTCCTATCACCATTTTCTCTTTTCTATTTTTTAAATTAGTGCAGGTTTAAGTGGGAAAAAACAACACTAAGCAAAGTCAAGCAGGACTAAGCACCTTTGTCATCGCTTAGTGTCATACAAACCAGCTTACAATTGCATAAAACTGCTTTAATTACTCTGCCTCAGTCAGCCTCTGTTCTGCCCAGCAACAAAATAATCAGCCCTGCAAGGTCCTGGACCCAGGACTCTGTAGACTACAGTCAGAGCCACATACCCTATACCATATGAGCTGTAAGAATTGACAATACTTTTACAAACATATCATACATTACAGTCATTTAACATAAGGGGGAAAATACACATCCTTGGCAAGTCTTAAACCCAGGAGCCTGTGCACTTCAGTCACAGCAGCTACCACTACTCCACAGGAGCTGTAAAAATTAATAATGCTTCAGCAAATATATCATGCAGGATGATCATCCATTAGGGAAAGACCTGTGGAGTTAGTAATGTTTTATATATATATATATATATATATATATATATATATATATATATATATATATATATATATATATATATATATATGGATCTAGGACTATTGAATGAAAATTCAATAGTCCAAATCCAGTCACCGAACATACTTTAACGAAAGTGCTTTCACCAAAAAAGCACTTTTGTTAAAGTGTGTTAAAAAAAAATACATCTACTTTTATGCAGGGGGGCAAGCGCCCCTGCACCCACCATGTGGGGGGGCTGTGCCCACCCAAACACACCTACTTTAACATTCTCACTCCGAGATCGCACTACAGTGAGGAAAAGGGAATATTCCCTTATTCACACCATAGTACGATCTCCGCAACAGGCATACTTATGCGAAAGTGCTTCATCGGTGAAAAGAACTTTTGCGTAAGTATGCCCGCCCGATAATGATTTGGTGATGTTGTCATTCGCAGATCAGTATGGATCAAATTGGGGGGACAAAGGCCAGAAAATAGGGACATATTTTGAATATGGATTTTACATGCTTAGAAAGTTACTAGAGTATCAAGGTTTGTTTTAACATATATTTTCTGATAGATTTCAAGTCTGAAACATAAATGATTGTCATTGTTTAATGACATCAATGCTCACATCATCACAGTTGTTTGTCAGAAATCCACAACAGTTATGGGGAACAGACCAAAAATATGAGCCACACATCTGGACAGTCTATGAAAATCTGGACAGTTGAGAGGTATGAGTGCAGTCATGTAACATAAGGTAAAAACACTGAGAGCTGCCAACCAGTTAACCATCACCTTCTGAACTACAGTCGGTCCAACACAAAACTACACCAAATCAGTTCTGGGGAATTGCTCATGCATTTGCACATATACCATGCACTACAGGGATGTAAATGTAGGGAAAAACAGACATCGGTGAGAAATTGTCTACCCACAACCATTTGCACCACAGTTACAGCAACATATCAGTAAACCAACTGCCCTCTAGAGTATAATGACTGTTACTGATTGCCAGTCACACACTACTCCTATATATACTGCCCCAAGTCACAGTGCTTGGAATCCTGAGTTGTTAAGGGACATGTCTCAGTCTGCACCTGTAAACATATACAGCTGATAGACCATCAGCAACTGTAGCAGCATGCACAGTTAGATAGAAAGTGATCTATGACACTCACATCTGCCCCTCTCCCTACTCAGCCCATCAAACATTTACACACTATACTGCTACACAATCTTGACAGTCTGTTAACAATGGCCAGACATACATAACTCTCAGCTGTACAAATTTACACAGAATGTCCAGGATTTGGGACCATATCTATGGCATCTTCCTCATAACATTTCTGGGATTCTGCTAAATCACTGGGATGATATCAGGTGTGAAGTCACTAAATAATTATATACCATACCTCTGAACTTCTTAGTGCAAGACATCTGGACAAAGCCTGATATACTTGGGGGGCAGATGCCCAAAAATATGTACATATTTTAAATAATGGTGTTATAAACTGAAAAAGTTACTGGAGTGGCAGGGTTTGTTTTAACATAAATTTTCTGAAGGATATGAAGTCTGAAACACAAATGGATGTCATTATTTAGTGACTTCAGTCCTCAGATTATCTTAGTGATTTGCCAAAAACAAAGATTGTCTGAGGAAAAGACCACACATAACAGGCAAACCTCTGGACACTCTGCAGAAATCTGTACAGTTGAGAGGTATGTCACATACATATCAGTGTCAGACTTAAATCATGCAGAAAATGCATGTTGAGACAAGCCCTGTTAATCTAGCAATTTTCTAACTGTATACCAGCAATACTTATAATCTGTCCCTAATTATGGAACTTTCTCCCCCATTTTGTTGGGCTTTCTTCACATTTCGTGTTCTAAGAGGTATTTCTACCTACCCTCTGTAATACTGTAGCTCCCACACCTCCATAATGTTCTCCTCACAGGCAAGGAAAAGGGGCAAGGCCCACATGAAGGACTTAATTATAGCAGTGCGTTGCCATGCCATTGGCTAATGGAAAGATAACACAGCTGATCTGGATGCAGTTAGCAAGTGGGAGACATCAATTGGTGCACAGGCCATCACCTGCTCATGAGCATTACCTACAAAAGGCAAGCTGCTGTCTATGCAAAACAGGTCTGAACCTTCCTATGCAAAATCAGATTGTGACTACAGAAACCTACACATCTGCATTATTTTCAAACAGAAAATTCTGCAGCACTATAATAGGTATGTCAAACAATTAAGCATGCAATGGAAAGCAGAAGGAGGGAAGCAATTATGGGAAATAAGAAGTTAAATAGTAGGTCTCAACAAGACTTGCTGGACTGACATGTTGCTGTCCAGCACCTATGGCCTTCCCTGCTGGCTCTGTCTGCAGTGACATAGAGCACAGCTCTGGCCCCCGAGTCACCCCAGCAAATGTCAGCTCATATATGACTACTACTGGAGTGTCTGTTGTACAATACTGACTGTGACACTGCCAGGCCAGCTACCTGGGATGTTGTAAACATTCATATGTCACCTGTGAATGCTACTATGATACATATGCTTGTCTTACAAACGTAAGAGACCTATATAGGGTATGTGCATAGTAAACAATAGGCGCAGAAGTGTGTGTTAAACTGTATGATATACACTGAGCTCATACCTTTCAACTGTCCAGAGTTTTGCAGACTGACCACGTTTGTCTCATATTTGTAGTCATTTTCTCATACAGTTGTGTTTTGTCTGGCAAATCACTGGCAAATCAGTAAAGACTGAAGTTATAACA
This sequence comes from Protopterus annectens, assembly GCF_019279795.1. Classification (NCBI taxonomy): domain Eukaryota; kingdom Metazoa; phylum Chordata; order Ceratodontiformes; family Protopteridae; genus Protopterus; species Protopterus annectens. Next base: position 914,100,546 of record NC_056732.1, read on the forward strand.
TAAATAATATTATACATTTTAATGTCAGATATCATATCCTTCAGAGTATTCCTGTGAATGCAACACCTACTTTGCTATCAACCGTCTATGTGTGTTACAGCAATATTTCTAAAGTGTCACTATTTTTGGGCCATTGCCCCCCATTTATGTGTGCCTTTGCCCAGATGTCTTGCTCTAACAGGTTGAGAGGTATGACTGAGCTACAAGAGTGTAAACACAGTGTGCCATATTGTCAAAGAACAGAAATGTATATCAAGTATTACCTGTGCACATGTATGTAGTAATAGTAGTAGTTGGAAGCCTCAAACATACAGACATGAGTTGCAAAATGCCAGGTAACTATGCTGTACTTGTTTTACAAATGTGTAATCTGAGTTTCAGTGCATCAAACAGACATAAATGTTTACAGCTACAGGTTGTTGTATTGCCTTGAAACAGAAATCATTACTAGTTTGATTATAATTACTAGCTTGAAACTGTTTAACTGTGTCATGACTTTGTGCCCAAGCCTACACCAAACATATATATGAGCACCTACATAGAAGTATGGACTCAGCAATACCTGACTGGACAAAATCCTCTCCCCCAAGGTAGGTTAAACCTCTGTGGTGGATAGCAGCAATACACAAACCCCATAATAGGTGGGAGTATTGACTGTACAGGGCCAAGAAGGTGCAGGTGCCAAATTGGAAGCAATCTCACTTTTGTCTGAACAAGCAAATAAGGTCACAGGTGAATTACTCTAAGGCTAACTTGTGAGTGCAAACTGGACACATCCACCAAGGCCAATCAAAAGGCCTTCCACACACATATGTCTGCAATCTCAGAGGCAACACCCAAATCTGCTCTGTACTGGTGGTCAATAACACCACATTCGCCATAGATATAGCCAACCTGCCGCAGACAGATTAAGTGAAAACCTCAACCCCTGTCCTTCCATCAGTAAAGGAGGACATGCACACCACCTGCCCCCCCCCCTCATCATCAGGGAGCATGTCCATAATGTCCTCTCAAGGGCAACAAACTGAAGTCTCCATGGGACCTGATAACATCCCTGGCTGCATCCTACATGAACTCAGGCATGAGCTCTCAGCTCCATTACACACTGTTGTCAAACAAAGCCTGAGTACCAGTGTTATCCCATCTGCATGGAGGACAGCCACTATCACCCCTCTATACAAAAGTGGAACATTCACTGACCCAGCTAATCATATGCACATTAGCCTAACTAGCCTGATCTGCAAGACCATGGAAGGCATTATCAAGGACCTTTTAAACAGGGACATCAGCAACCTCAAAATGCTTGAACCAACACAATTTGGTATTGTCAAAGGGAGATCAGGCCTGTTAAACCTGGTCAACTGCTTTGAAGCAGTTAACAAACATATGAATGAGGGGAAGACGGTGCACACTGCCTACCTTCACTTAGCCAAAGCCTCTGACAATAATCCCCAGTCAGCTATAATACATAAGCATACACAGCTAGGCATCAACATGTATGTTACGAGATGGGTAGCTAACTGGGTCGATGATAATACCCACTCAGTCAAAGTATTGGAAGCCACCCCTAGTAGTAGAGCCTTAAAGAGTGGTGTACCCCAAGGATCTGTCTGGGAGCCTCTACTGTTTGGGATATACTGTTCTGAGGTGAAAGACAAAACCAGTGATCTGTGGCTGACCAGGTTTACAGATGACTGTAAGCTGGCCACTGTCTTACATCCCCCTAGTGATGTAGGCATCCTCTCGGAGGCTGTTACCCAAATTAATGACTGGTGCCAGAAGCATTGCCTCAAACTGAATGCCAGGGAATGCATCATTATCCCTGTTGTGGTAGATGTCATCCTCATCAATTATTACAGTAATAACAATGTACTGAGCATGCAATCAAGCATGAAGCGATTTGTGCAGCAAGGTTGATAGCAACCTGACAGTTTCCCACTGTGTTGGCACTATTGTACGGAAGGCTGTCTACATGGCTCACTTCACAAACAAGGGTATATCATCCAGAAACCAGGAGGCCATAGCATTGCTGTACTCCTCCCTTATCAGACCCATTACTGAGTACAATGGTTCATTTGGCATGTGCCTTGCCAACCACATGCAGCAGTTGCAGAGACCACAGATGTTCCTGACCAGGAAAATCCATGGTCTGCAATACTTATTCTATACAAATAGGCTGAAAGCCCTGTCGCTCTATTCAGTGTCATACAGACTGATCATAGGTGACCTGTGTCTGGCTAACAAGGCCATTCCCAAACCAGCCTTGCTGGAGTGTATGCATATCCATAAGACAAACCCCACTTGCACAACTCACACGCATGGCCCTCACATGATCTGTGACATGAATAGCATTTGTAGGTGGGATATATTTGTGTCTCAAACAATACACTGTCTGTAAAATACACTCCCTCATCATATCTAGCAGAGTACCTCTCCAGCCTTCTTTCAGAATAAGCTGAATGACTGCATGGGAAGCACAAAATATACCCCTGGGATCCCACCTGTGTCCCAGGTGGACAGGGGAAACAGGTGCTGACTTTGAAGGGACATGGGCAAACATCTGGGCTAGGCTTATGTGGACATCTGGGCCAATAGCCTAGTATCATCCTATGAACCTATGCACATAGCATTTTACACATTTCCTGTATGTATTGCAGACTGCCCTGCAATGTTGTCATATATGAATCCCTTTGAGTCTGAACTGTGTAGTTACTGCATTGATAGAGTATTTTATTGTTCCTTTATTAGCTATTATCACATATTGTTATGCCTTGTCATTGTGTCAGGTCTGTATAGCACTAAGTCAGCTCTTAGAGTACTTGCATATGCACATGGTGACACTGTATAGCTCACTCTAATAGCCTTGGTCTTGGTCACACTTACCATTTTGCTATTAGGCTCATCACATAGTAGAATTTGTCACCCTTTGTTAAGGGCCTTACAGTAGCTGTTACAGAGATGGATTGTGGCAGTCAGAACTACCTTAAAGTATGGACCAAAGGGCCCATAGGTAACAAAGTTGTGCTACACTTTAACAGGAGTGCGAGTGTTTGTTTGTGTGCGTGTGTATGTGTGTGTGTGTGTGTGTGTGTGTGTGTGTGTGTGTGTGTGTGTGTGTGTGTGTGTGTGTGTGTGTGTGTGTGTGTGATTCAAAACTCAAATAGTAAAGTGTGTGTGTCATCTACTTGGCAAGGGACCTGAAGTACTGGTTGGACAGAGAGGGTGACAGATGTTTTGGATTGACTGATCTGCTGAGATAACGTCATAGGTGTGCCAGTGTGGAGTGTTATTGGGGTTGTGGAGAGAGAGGGAGAAATGATCCCCACACTGACTGTGACTTCTGTGTACTCTAAAGGGTAATTGTACTTTAATGTGCATGTACTTATCATCCTGACACTGTGCACATCCCTCACTGGTGGTAGTGGAGAGTATTTAGGCTCCATGATGATTGGGCCAGTGCAGGAGTGACACACTGACAGTATGTACTGGTGGATACAGATGGCATATCACATCATGTATTGTCATTGAGCCCCTCTCAGTCTTGAAATGTCATACAGGGTTATTTCACAGATTTTCCAGGTCTCCTTGACCATTCCTGACGTACTCTGCCTAGGTGAGTGTGTACTCCGCACCTGTATCTGATTACCTCACACCTATGCCTAGCATACCTGGTGACCCCCTGCAGCAGGACAACATGTTATAGGTAGAAGTTGTGGGTGGATGCTGGCACTGGGCCAGCAGCAGTGTGTACATACTGAGCATACAATGTAAGGGAATGGATACAGTACCAGATACCCATGTATCATCACTGTCCCCGCAGGGGTCTGGCATGCCACAGACACATCCTCCAAGCCCATGTGTATGCAAGGCAGCAGCAGCTGATGCCCCCATCAAACAGGGACACAGGTGGCATCCCAAGGGTGTATGTGCCATTAACCATCCAGTTGACCATGTTATGCCTGCAAAGGTGTAGTTAGCTACTCTGCCTGATGTGGACAGGGTACCCATTCCCCCCAGGGTGAATGTGTGTAACACACATCCAAGCTGCCAACAAGGACAGTCCAGGACACTCACCAGGTGGAGGCTGTGTGTGTGTGTGTGTGTGTGTGTGTGTGTGTGTGTGTGTGTGTGTGTGTGTGTGTGTGTGTGTGTGTGTGTGTGTGTGTGTGTGTGTGTGTGTGTGTGTGTGTGTGTGTGTGTGTGTGTGTGTGTGTGTGTGTGTGTGCGCGTGTGTGTTTGTGCACATACATGCATGTGTGCGCGCACGTGTGTGTGTGTGTGTGTGTGTGCTAACAGAGTGAAGCATGACTTGCACTCATGCAACAGTCCCAGCAATGTGGAGTGTGTGATTGCCTGGCATGCCAGACTGCAGTAACTCTTGAGGGCTATGTATGACACCAGGGAGAGTGTTGGCCTCATAGCTTAGAGCTGTATGGTAGATGTCTGATGGGCTGATATGCCCTGGTAGGGAACTTCTGTGATGTTTCCAGTTGCTGCATGTGCCGTCTGATGTGAATGATGAATGGAGGAGTATGCATGTTAAAGGTCCTCATTGGAGGGAACATGAAATATCAGGATGAGGAGTGCAATGCATGCTGTAATGCCAATATGGCGAGACTACCCACACACATACTGTGCTGATAGATAGTAGGGGTATGATGTGGGTGTTAGCAGTGGATAGTGCTAGTAAATATGGATGTGCAGGATCTGTACATAATGGTGCCTAATGTATGAACTCCCGTGATGTGTTTCCCTGTTCAAGTCTCTCAGGTGGAATGTCTTGACAGTGGCAGCAACCACTTTCAGATGCTGATACTACAGCAACCATAGATGCCATAAAACTGCACCACACATTCATGTTTAGGAGTGGGAGACAGCAACTGCAACAGCGGACTGCCATGTGGTCAGACCTAGTATCCACTGTGAACAATCTGGGCTAGCATGGTCCCACCTATGCACAGGTCAGGCACAGGGCCACTGACTTAATCCACCATGCCAGACAAAGGGCTGCAGCTGTGGCTAGGGACCAGACAGCCACAGTTGGGGGTCCTGCTACACAACTTCCACTTACATCAACAGAGAAGTTCTTCATTAACCTTGGGGCAGCCACTGCATCCCAGGAAACCATACAATCCTATGCTGTGGAAGAGGGTGGCACACAGTCAACAGGAGGGAAATGTTCAGGTAAGGCCCCAGTGGACATCACATCAATAGTGTATCATTCATACTGGCATCCTTGGAGTATCTGGATGCATATGTCAGGTCAAACTGCATTTGTGGGTGGGGCTTTGTAATGCACACAAGTGCACTATTGTGAATGACAGCAAATTGTGTAGTATTAGAGCTTGTACTATGCATGTTCAGAAATGCATCACTTATCTTGTACCAATGCCACATGTGAATGTGCTGACAAATCTCTCCCCCACAACTACATAAGTCCCTCTGGTCTGGCTGGAGAACAGCTGCTTGAAGCTGGGGAGTATGGAAATGTCTTGTTGTGGCTCACCAATACCCTAGGAATTTTAAGGGCATGCATTTTTCCACGCACACAACTGTTAATGTTAGCCATATTGCAATATGTGCATGCTCACATGCAATGGGGTTAACTGCAGTGCATCACAGTGGTCATCACATAAGCCTATTTGCAGGAGCTGTAACATATTGGCACATACGTCTCTGTAGGTTTTGCCAATGTGCTATACAAAGGTACATCAATATTGTGAACACAGGTGCAGTGTGTGTTAGGTGAAGGTCCATCACATACTACCACTCCTCACATATCTCAGAGGTATATTAGTAGCAACATTAAGTGTACATAGCTGCACTGCATGTTATTGAGGGCCTGTCATGGTCTGATTGTGTGTTGTGCATGTCAACATTCAGAAATTGTGTGGTCTGTATAATGCCTTTGTGCCACCTTACCTGTGTGTGTGTGTGTGTGTGTGCGTGTGTGTGCGTGTGTGTGTGTGTGTGTGTGTGTGTGTGTGTGTGTGCGTGTGTGTGTGTGTGTGTGTGTGTGTGTGTGTGTATTAGCAAACATTATAGTGCAGGTATTGCTTTTCATATGTTGTCTTCCCCTCACATGTGAACATGGAGGTTGGGGTCTCTCCCCCTCACAACCTGATGTCATTGTCTTAGCGGACTCTGATGATGATGGCGGTCATAGTGAGGCACAGGTGGGGTTGTTAGAAGCTGAAACTGTGTCATTGGTTGGCATCTCGCTTTCACCCCAGTGTCCTCACACAGAGTCAGTATGCACCCACATACCCAGTCCCCAGTAGCCTGAAATAATGGACAGTTGGAGGGTGGTGGCATGGAACAGGCTAGTGTGATGACTATGGCAAGTGTGAGTATAGACACTAGCCATAGCCAGAGACCTGGTGAGGTCCCGCACAGACAGATGGACAGGGGTGCTCGAAGAGGACTGCTGCCCATCAAGCCCCTGTTGCAAGTGTCACAGCAGGTGTCACCAGACACATGTTTAGGTCCATCATGGAGGCACAGGCACATTCTGAATGTAACACTAGACAGATGCTCAGGGTCATGAATGCAACACTTCCTGCCATGCATGATGACCTCCATGGTCGTGGTGATGTACGCAATTATGATGATGTCTTGGATAGACAGTGCGGTGAGATATTGTCTTTGCTTGACCGTGCAATATCTGTGCTGGAGCATGTGGTGGGAATAAGGCTTCAGCCATGTGGATGTAGGTCAGCAACAAGATCAGCTGAGAGTCCATCTGGCCATACACATTCACACTCCTGTAGTAGCAGTACCACCAGCACTACCAAAGGGAGGGTGCTGTCCACACCACAATGGAGCAGACCATGGGCACGTGGTCCTGGCTGGTGCAGTCAGAGACATGGATTCAGTAGACAGCAGTCACCATCAGGGAGTAGTACTGCATCTGGCCTTGGGCCTGGTGGTGCCAGTGAGACTCCAGGCAGAACCAGTTCCCCAGTCTGTGGCCAGAGACAGTGAACTGTACATCCTGCCATGTACAGTCCATGGCTGTCCAACATACCCCTGTGTAGGGCAAGCACATGGCTTGACTGTGTGCATACAAACACTCACACATCTCTATCACAGGCAAGTCAACACAAGACACACACAGCTCCTCTTTATGGCCCAGTTGAACACCTCCTCTCCAGACACACACACACACACACACACACACACACACACACACACACACACACACACACACACACACACACACACAAAATGTTAACCGTATAACCCAGCCTAGGCTTTAAGCAAACCCACACCACACCTTGCGGATGTGATGAAACCTATACCACATCCCTGTTATCCATACCATCGATGCAGGGGCATGCTACTATGGGTCTGATGCACAGGGTGAATATAGTACAGTGTAATAATGTAATGCTGTGTAAGTTGCTGTCTGCTGGCAATTGTTATGGGTACACATCAAAGTGTATGTACCTTTTGCAACCATGATGCATTATAGCTGTTTGTACTGCTGACGGAATGTATTCTCATATACTGTATTCTGTTTGTGCTCCAGGTTTCTGCGTGTCTGCAGGCTGTGGGCCTGCTGACATTACCAACAATGAGTCTGGTGGAGTGGAAACACAGTGACCTTTTAATAGCCAAGGTACAGCTGCATATGTATGTTTACCAGGTGTGTATGCATGCAACAGTGTGTGAGGGACAATGGGAGCAGACTGTGTGACTTTGCATACATACCCCTTGAAACTGCCAGCTATCCTTCGTACATGTCACCTGGGTGTTCTGTAGTACCACAGGCTCATACATACAGAGGAGGTTACTTGAGTACTGGCAGTAGGTCCCTCACAAGCCTAGCTATTACTTTAACCCCAACAGATTCACCTATCAGCACCTGTTGCCCCTGCCATTTCTTTCTCATCTACTCAACTTTGATGCAATTGTGGAGGGTGTGCATGGTACTGTGTCTGACAGGTTTGGAGAGTGTATTCCTGGCACAGGTCAGCCTGTGATGTGATGATTAATTTCTTTCAAGAGAGGGGTTATCCTTTACATTTTCTTCAGGATACTGTTAATGAGGTGCAGCATAAAAGGCTTATAGGATATTATGTGCCAATATTGAACAAGGTAAAAGGAGGGAGGATGACGCCTAGGGTAAATAAGGATCTTACTAACACTAACGGGTTTATATGTACTTTCAATATAGACTCTTATAGAGTAACGAACATTATTATGAAAAATTGGGAGTTCCTGATGAGTGACCACCACCTTAGAGATTTATTTTCAGAAGGATCAAAAATTATCTTTAAGCGTGGTAATAATTTGAAAGAAATCCTACAAGCTAATAGTCAGGGATTCACTACTAAAGAGGGGATGTTTAAGTGCAATATGTGTAGGTTTTGTAAACACATTGATGAAGGCTGTAATTTTAAAATAGGCAGCTTGAAATATAAGACCAAAGGGAGGTTTAACTGTAGCAGTAAACAAGTAGTATATCTAGCTAAATGTATACAATGTCCAGCATTCTATATCGGTAAAACCGATAGAAAGCTTAGTGAAAGAATATACAAGCATATTTACTGTATTAGTAGAAATACGCTAGAAAATGCATTAGCTAGACATACTAGTGAGTTTAATGGCCACAAATTTAAATTTAGGGTTATTGAGCAATTGGAGAAAGACAGAAGGGGAGGACCGGAGTCTCTGAAACTTGAGAGAAAGGAACTTTTATGGCAACTTAGGACAAATGCCTGTCAATACCCAGGCATTAATGAAATGTGTTCTATTATGTGCATTTTAAGGTTAAAAAATCTAATGAGGTAATATAATAAAATATGATAATATGAAATGAAATAAATACAATACAACAAAATAAAACAAATCATCCATTATAAAACAAAATAAAATAAATAAAATAAAATATTTAAAAAAAGGGACAAAATAAAATTAGATAAATGAAAAAGTGGAGTTTCACTCTACCAAATAGGATAGATAGGTGTATATATACTAAGATTAATGTACTACATTCTTTTATAAAGCTCTATATGCATACTTTTTACTGGTTTCACTTTGTTCATGCAATTTATTTGTTAGGATATTTTATTTGTTAGGATATCTATTGTTGTGTGTGATGTATTTTTGTATTTATGTATACGTGTATTTTTTTACTTTTTATATATACATATTTACATACATTTTTCATCTTCAATGTAAACATTTATTATTAAATGTTAGGGTCTTATAACATGTGATTTTATTAGTAGTTAATGCCATAATTTGAGCATATTAAATTATAAAAATTATATAGTTAATAGTCATTTTTAATAATTGTATTGTTTATTGTTTTTTGATACGAGTACATATTTTTTGATGGTCTGAATAGTGACAATGTCTCAACTTTTGTATATGTCTAAATGGTTATACATCATTTTATAAGTACAGATTTAGCCTATTGGTTTTAAGTATTTTTAAAATTGGAATACTGGGGTTTATTTGACAAGGTATGTTTGTCTGAATTATGTCCTGTGACTTTAAAAAGAGGTTAAAAAGAGGTTAAATTGATTAATTAATGATTGTTATATTGTTATTATAAATAGTGGAGACTAGTTGGTTTCCATTTTTTCTGAAGAAGTTAGGGCAGTTGCCTTGACGAAAAGTGTACTGATATTTGAACGCACTTAATAAATACTGAGCTGTTTTGAGTGACGAGCTGGAATTCATGTAATTTTCTGATTTGGTTCTTTGAGACAGTCACCAAAGCCATGGATGAGGGGAAGACTGTGCACACCACTTACCTTGACCTGGCCAAAGCCTTTGACACTATTCCCCACTTGGAAATAATAAATAAACTCTCCCAACTAGGCATCAACCCAAATGTTATCAGATGGGTAGAAAACTGGCTCACTGATAGAACCCACTTAGTCAAAATAGGGGAAGCTACCTCAAGCAGTTGACGCGTAACAAGCAGTGTACCCTAGGGTTCAGTCTTAGGGCCTCTGTTATTTGGAATATACTTTTCTGAGGTGCAGGCCAAACCTGTGGGCTATGGCTGACCAAGTCTGCAGATGACTGCAAGCTGTGTGCTGTCATAAATTACCCTAGTGATGTGCATATTCTCTAAGAGGGTCTCACTCACTGGTGCCAGAAACATGGCCTTAAGCTGAATACCAAAAAATGCATCATCATCTCTTTTGGGGAGAGTGATGTCCCCACAAACTATCACATTAATAACAACATCCTAAGCACTCAATCAGTCATGAGGGATTTTGCACCCAGGTTAATCGCAACCTGACTTTTGACCACCATGTTGCTTCCATGGTAAGGAAAGCCTTCTACATTGCCCACCACATAATTAAGGGTATCTCCTCCAGGAACAAGCAGGTCATAACATCCCTGTTTTCTTTCCTTATAATGCCCATTATTGAGTATAATGCACCTTTCATTATGTACCTCACAAAGCACATGCAAGAGCTGGTGAGATGACAGAGGTTCCTCACCAGGAGAATCCAGGGCCTCGAACATCTACTATACACAGATAGGCTAAAAGCTCTATCCCTCTATTCAGTTTCATACATACTCGTTAGAGGTGACCTCTGGCATACAAGGTGATCATAGACCCACCTTGTTTCACAGCTTCATATCCACAAGTCAGGCTCCACTCAAGTAACCCACATGAATGGCCTCAACCTGGTCTGTGACATCAACTGGACTTGCTGGTGGAACAGATTTGTGTCCCAGAGACTCCCTCATCTATGGAATAGACTCCCTTCGACATCAAGCAGAGTGCCTCTTTACCCCTTTTAAGCGCAACCCGGACAACTGGATAGGAAACAGAAACTATACCCCTGGTATTCCACCCATGTCCCTGCTGGACAGGGGCATTGGTTGCTGATTTGTCTAAATATGGGCTAAACCCTTCGCTAGGCTTATAAGGGTCTCAGGGCCAATAGCCTAGTAATCTCCTATGATCTTATTATCCTATGAACTATCGCATACACACAGTAAAGACAACTACAGGGGGTATGCATACAGAAACACATACACATTTGGCAATAGACAGATTAATAACCCTTCATATCCACTTGTATGTGCTATAGTGCTACGGACACATTACATGCACCACAGAGATTATATGCCTGGGACATAATTTACTACCTCTTACAGCTAATAATCTTGGGAATGCCTTCATGGGTGGTGTAATAAACCACCCAAAATAGTGACTGGTCTCATATATTGCTCTTACAAACCTGGACATGTGATAGAGTAACATACTTTGTATCTACATGATGTTTCAGACCAGTTCAAAGTCTGATGCTGACATGTCTGTCACTGCAGTAACTGTGACATATTTGACAATGATTTATCATAAATGACCATTATTAAGGGACACAGACAACATATAGGTTACAAACATCTGGATATTCCATATACATCTGCACAGATGACTGGTATGGGCTGTATAGTTTAACATGGTGCATGTAAGAAAGATGCCAGTCACTGGCTGTTTAAAGTAATTCCATGGGGAGGGGATCAACAGGCCTTAAAATGGTATAACCAGTGCACACAGCCACAAAGGATATGCTTCATACACAAACACAGTATTGAGATTAGAACCCCTTCCTATCTAATTATGTGTATTACAGTATTATGCAGTTATTGCACATGCCACAAAGGTTATAAGGCTGAAGAGTGTAAATAGATTCTTCTAAGGTGAATGACATCAGCGAGCCTTGTAAAGTAGGGCAATGGGAAGTGTACTGGGTGGGAAAGGCCTCAAGAAACTTTAACCTACTCACATACAAACACTTCTACACACACACACACACACACACACACACACACACACACACACACACACACACACACACACACACACACACACACACTTACCAGAACTGAGATTAGAACCCCTCCCTATCCAGTTATTTGTACTATACTTTCAAGTAATTATCACACTCACTATGGAGCTTATAGGGCTGATGGCTGTCCAAAGGCACTTCTAATGTGAATGACATCAGCAGCCCTTATAACATCTGGCAGTGGGAAGTGTACTGGGTGGAACACCTCAAAATGGTATAACCACCCCTCAGAGGAAATGGTTCTTACCCAACCACACACACACACACACACACACACACACACACACACACACACACACACACACGCACACACGCACACATGCACACACACACGCACACACACGCACATGCACCCACACACACAGACATACACACAGACACAAACACACACACAGACACACACAGTATCACAATTGTCAGTATAGAGTTTAGAACCTCAAACTACCTAGTTATTTGTACTACAGTGTCATTACATTTGCCATGGAGCTTATAGGGCTGAGGACTGTCCAAATGTAATTCTAAGGTGAATGACATCAGCAGCCCTTGTAAAGTAAGGCAATAGGAAGTGTACTTAGTGGGAAAGGCCTCAAAATACTTTAACCTACAAACATACACACACATTTGCAAGAACCGAGATTAGAACTCCTGCCTATGTAGTTATTTGCATTATACTGTTACATAGGTATTGCATGCACCACAGACCTTATAGGGCTGATGGCTGTCCAAAGGTACTTTTAAGGTGAATGACATCAGCAGCCCTTGTAAAGTATGACAATGGGGGAATGTACTGAGTGGTGAAGGTCTCAAAATACTTCAATCTACAAACATACACACATTTTCCAGAACTGAGATTAAAACCCCTGCATATCTAGTTATTTGTACTATAGTGTTACACAGTTATTGCACGTGCCACAGAGCTTATAGGGCTAATAACTGTCCAAAGGTACTTCTAAGGTGAATGACATCATCAGATTTTGTACAGTAGGGCCTTTGAATGTGTATTGAGGGGGAAAGGCCTCATAGTACTTTAACTTACGAACACACATGCACACAAAGGGAGGTGATGTGATATTACAACCCCCTGCTTCAGTACTATTACACAATTGGGCTCACCTTTATGCTGACACATGCGACTGGCTGCAACTTGTATGCAGCTGCCTGCAGCAGGACTTCACTCTATGCCTTTCAGGGTATCCCTGTTTATGACTCACTCTGTGTGCATGTCTCCCAGTCCATCTCTCTCTCTCTCTCTCTCTCTCTCTCTCTCTCTCTATCACTGTCTGTCTCTATCTTCCCTATGTTTATGTGTATGTATGCTTTAAATATTGTTATATGTTGCCCATATATATGTCTGTGTATTACACATGACAGATATAGATATATTATATATGGGCCACCTACATCTAGCTGAGGGTAATCCTGTATGATGGGTGTGGGTAGAGACAGTTAAAGTGTACATAGTTGTCTGTATGCAAAGACATATGCACAATACAGTTATATAATCCAATGTGGTTTTAGACATGGGGTGTAATTCTCTAAGTGTATAACCATGCCCAGTATGAACTTCTATAGTAAGAGTAGGACTCCATTCTAGTGATAGTTGTACTCCAGTCCAGAGTTTTGTGTGCTACAGCCATACCTCTCAATCTGTTAGCGCAAGAAATTGGTAGATTGCATGCCAAAATGGGGGGACAATTGCCTAGCCATATGAAGATAGTGTAAATATTGCTCTTATTAATGTAGAAAGTTGATAGAGTAACATAATTTGTTTTAGCAGACATCTTATGTGTTCTGTATTACTTTATTGCCTTTTTCTATTTTGTATACTATGATTTGTTTTCTTTACACTGTGTTTTACTTGTATTCTGCTTTTAACTGCATACTAAAACTTGAAAACAGGCCACAGCTCTGTCTCTACTGAGTCAGACAGAAATTAGAAGAGGTCAGTTAAGGAGTCACACATAACTTCCAACAGTTCAGCTAAGGTTAATCATCTGTGAACTGAGGGGGTGAAGTTAGGAACTAAACCTTCTATTTAAGGGGTAAAATAAAACATTTCAGAGCTTTACTGGAAAGGTTCACCCAGATTCTGCTACAGTTTGCTGTGAGGGAAAGGTTAGTTTGCTTTTTATTTGTTGTGTTTTGTACTACTTTATTGTCTTTTTCTATTTTGTATACTGTGATTTGCTTTCTTTATACTCTTTTACTTGTATTCTGCTTTTAACTGCATACTAAAACTTGAAAAGAGACCACAGCTCTGTTTCTTGTAAGTCAGACAGAATTTTTTCCCACCCTCACACCCGGTTACTGTTGTGTTTTTAAACACCAGTGTCTTTCTAGTTGCCTGCCCCTTATGTTAATTTGACCATATATCTCATTTCCTCTCTGCTCTTACTGGCTGGTACGAGTAAGCACAAAATTATCATTTTGTGAAATCACTTCCCTTCAACTATTTAAATTTATTGGTCATCCTACTGTATTCCATAGTGCCAGAATACAAAAGTGACCACCCCCTTTCACTCTATCTTGCTCTTTTAAAAATAATGACTCTCCACTAAAACCTAACTTTTAGACAGGTAAAACTTAAGTTGCCTTCTTTCACATCTAACTCCTCCAGTGCACACTGCAGTGTTTAGGATAAATCATTTTTTTTTCATCTTACCTTTAAGCATCTATTGCAAGATCACCAGTTATTTTAGAGCCCACATTCTACCTTTCAGTAGTCATCTTGGGATTAGTACTTCTGTTTTCTCTTGGTGAGAGAAGGAGTGTAGTTACATTATTTCCTGGAAACAGCTGATCACCAGAAAGCTTAATAACTGATTTATAGGTGACAGCTTAGAATCTGTGGTTATATTCTGATCCTGGTGAGAGTAGGAGCAGAGTGCATTGATTCCTGACTCTTTCTGGTTGTAGAGTGAGTGTCTGTGCTTAACATACTCTGGTCTGGTTGCTATTCAAGGCATCTATCAGAAAAAGGCTACAAGCCTGCAGACCCTTGTATCATCTGGAACAAGACTGTGGATCACCAAACAGGCCATGGCCTGCTTCTCTTCTTGAGACTGGTGCTAAAATTAACAAGTTTTAGCTAGAACTAGCCAGTTTTTTTTAGTTTCAGCACTCAAAACTGTTTCCTTGTGCTCAGCACTTGCTCAGAACTTTTTATAAGCCGTAAATAAACTACAAATTACTACAGCACTTGACATTCCTCATATGTCAAGAGAAAAACAGTTCTTAGTACTTAAATTAATAAATAAATGGCCAGAGTGCAAGCAAAGCTCTTATTTAATGAAATACAGTGAAGCGATTTTCGTTTGTAAAATAACAAACTTCATCAGACTAAAACAGTGTTAAACCACAACTGAACTTCTTAAATAGCATTTGATAAGCCCACCATGCATTAGAAAGGAAATGATGTCTGACAAAAGTTTAAAATTTTAATAATATAAAGCACACATATATAAAACACATATGTATAAAATACATTAACTAAATTCCTTCATTAATAAATAAGCTAAATACACCCTAGTTGATTATTATTAATTAAAATATTCTTGTTATAGAAAAATATATAAAAAAATATATAAGTAAATATACTTATTAAATCACAACCCTAACACAGGTCAGCTATAATTAAAACCAGTTTATAAATAATCTAACCTAAGTAATGCTTTTAGCCTGAGTATACTATTGATTTTACAGTAGTCATTCAAACCCAGCCATACATAAGAATGTAGTTTTAGTTGTCAGATTAATTCTGCTCTTTCTAAATGTAGCATCCATGGGACCCCCCCAAGTTGTTCATGGACCTGTTGGATACCACAAAATTCAAATCTATGTTCACCATACTCCTGTATGTGTTTTGCAAGTGCATTTGTTAAATTCATCTTTCTAATGGCATATAGGTGCTCATATACTCTTTCTTTCAGGGGTCTAGTAGTAATAAATAGCCAGAGTGCAAGCACAACTCTTATTTAATGAAATACAGTGAAACACTTTTCGTTTGTAAAATGACAACCTTCATCGGTCTAAAACAGTGTTAAACCACAACTGAACTTCTTAAATAGCATTTGATAAGCCCACCCTACACTAGAAAGGAAATTATGTCATGACAAAAATTTAAAATTCTAAAAATATATTAAGCACATATATATAAAACACATATACATAAAACTAAACTAAATTCCTCCATTAATAAATAAGATAACTACATCTTAGCTGATTATTATTAATTAAAATGTTTCTTGTTTTATATATATATATATATATATATATATATATATATATATATATATATATACTTATTAAATCACAACCCTAACAAAGGTCAGCTATAATTAAAATCAGCTTACAAATAATCTCACCTAAGTAATGCTTTTAGGCTGAGTATACTATTGATTGCACAGTAGTCATTCAAACCCGGCTATACATAAGAATGTAGTTTTAGATACTAGATTGATCTGTTTGACATAGTATTTTTCAATAACTTCTTAATATTTAATAACAGCTACTATCTTCAAAAGGTAGGAGTTGCGATGGGGTCACCTTGTGGGACCATTTTTGCCAATTTAGTTATGGGACGATGGGAAAAGAAATATGTCTTGGAAGACAATTATACTGATGACATTATGTTGTATCGCCATATCTGGATGATATATTTATGCTATGGAAAGGTGACCAACAATCTGTTGAGCAATTTTTAGGATATATTAATAACATGACACAGTATTTAAATTTACACATGCCATAGATGAGCAAGAAATAAGCTATCTGAATGTTAACCTTAGTAAGGACAGAATTAACCAAAGATTTATTGCAAAAATACAAAGGAAACCAACTTACTCTAACTCTTTCCTGCATTTTACAAGCTCCCATCCTTTATCCAATAAGAAAGCAGTAGTAAAAGGATAATTTGTCCGTGCTGCTAAAATGGTTAGCTTGGAAGCAATTTTTATTTTTGAGCGCAGGCATCTCACAGAGATGTTTATAAGTAGGGGTGATCCTGTTAGTTTATTGCATGAGGTGTATACAGAGGTTAGCAATAAAAGGAATAATGGACATTTTTCACCAATCTTAAATCAACAGGTGAACCAGATATATATACAAAAGGAAGATAATCGTATATATTATAATGCAACCTTCATTACAACATTTAACATCCATTTTTATGAGATAAAAACAATAATTTTAAAGAAATGGCATTTAATCGAGGTTGAAGCACCTGTTATTAATAAATTTAAGGATGGTGTAAAAATGATAGCCAGGAGAGCCAAGAATTTAAAAAACTCTTCTTGAAATGTGTCAAATAAAAAAACACAAAGTAAAAGGCATGAAAAAATGTGGAATGTGGAATTTATGCAAGCATATTTATGAAGGTAAATATGTTCAAATTAATGGTCAGAAATTTAATATATATGGTAAACTAAATTGTAATTTGAAAGGGTTGGTGTATGTGGCAATGTGTAAGCACTGTCCAGCTTATTATATAGGGAAGACTACTAGAACCCTAAAAGAAAGAGTATATGAGCACCTATATGCCATTAGAAAGATGAATTTAACAAATGCACTGGTAAAACACATACAGGAGTATGGTGAACATAGATTTGAATTTTGTGGTATCCAACAGGTCCATGAACAACTTAGGGGGTGGGCATGGATGCTGCATTTAGAAAAAGCAGAATTAATCTGGCAACTAAAACTACATTCTTATGTATGGCCAGGTTTGAATGACTACTGTGCAATCAAGAATATCTTCTTTTTTTCCCGGTTCGGGGTTGCCACAGCAGATCACCTGTCTGCTCATGATTGGCAGTAGAGTTTTATGGTGTTGAGTTGCTAGCCCATCACCCAACCTTCCACAGAAGGCACACACTCATGCCTAGGGCCAAGTTAGAGTGTCCAATTCACCTACAGCATGTCTTTGGGATGAAACCAGAGCACCCAGAGGAAACTCACACGACCACATGGAGGACATGCAGACCCCAAACAGAAGGCACCCCAGCCAAGGATCAAACCAGAGAACTTCTTGCTGTGAGGTGGCAACACTAACCCCTGTACCACTATGGCCACCCTGTGCAATCAATAGTATACTCAGGCTAAAAGCATTACTTAGGTGAGATTATTTGTAAGCTGGTTTTAGTTATTGCTGACCTGTGTTTGGGTAGTGATTTAATAAGAATATTTATTTGTATGTATATTTTTATATATATCTTTTATATATGTTTTCATTATTAATAATCAACTAGGATATATTTAGCTTATTTATTAATGAAGTAATTTAGTTAATGTATTTTATGTATATGTGTTGTATATATATATATATATATCTATATATATATATATATATATATATATATATATATATATATATATGTGCTTTATATTTTTAAAATTTAAAATTTTTGTCATGGCATCATTTCCTTTCTAGTGTAGGGCAGGCTTATCAAATGCTATTTAAGAAGTTCAGTTGTGGTTTAACTGTTTTAGTCTGATGACGTTTGTTATTTTACAAATGATAAGCGCTTCACTGTATTTTATTAAATAAGAGTTTTGCTTACACTCTGGCCATTTATTTGTGATTTCTACAGTTTGATTTTTGTTTTTTCATACATAAATTAATAATCACCTATCCAAGCATGTCCATGGGTCAGCTCCCAGTGTTTTCTTCTGTCCAGCTGATGAATCTGGGCATCCTGAGGCAATGTAACAATTGCCTCATGTACACTGACAACCCTCTCCTCCTACCACCCAAAAGTACAACCTGTGAGAGATGCCAAGCTCTCTCCAGCCAAGACTGGACTAGATAGTCAAGAGGAGAAGGTTAACATCTGCACCACACCACACTCAACACATAGTCCTTCAAAACCCACACTACCAAAACTCACACATAGAAACACAAAGAATGCACCCACATTCACGGAGGCTCTCTATAAAAATCTGCCCAAGCAACAGAGACCTCCCAAGCTGAAACGCAGACAACCACTACCCCCCAACACTACCCAAATGACACATAGCCCACAAAATCAGTGTTGCACTCAACCTCAGCCCATAAGGCAAAACAAAGTACCCAACACACTAGTCATAGGTGACTCTATAGTCAGGCACATTGATGTCCCACTCATCAGGCTAAACAAGTAGAAAGTTACTGTCAGCTGCCTGTTGGGTGCCAGGATCTGCCACATAATGCATGCATGTACAAATATGACTGTGTCATTGTCCATGTTGGTGTGAATGACCTGAGACGTACCTACATGGACTACATGAAAGGAGACATGGAGGAGCTCTTGGATCTTGTAGCCCAGGCAGGTATGACCCTAGCCCTGAGTAGCATCCTACCATCACCAAGAATGATACCACAGTACAAGGACAAAATGATTGACTTCAACAATTGGCTAAGCTTCTGGTGTCATTCTAAGGGGATCCAGTATCTGTCTGCCTGGGATGACATGGTTGACAGACCACAATGCTTTGCCAGAGATGGCCTGCACCTGTCACCCCTGGGATTCCAGATACTGGCTAAGGTTTTTGCCACCCCTATAGTGCCTTTTTTTAGACAAGGTTCAAATTGTAAATTCACCACTGTAACAGTTACAAGCAAACAAACTCTGAGGGTAATGCTACTCAATGCTAGAAGTCTAAACCTCAAAATGCACTTGCTCGAGGCCCTCTTAAAATGGAGAACAATGACATCTGTGCAGTGACAGAGACCTAGGTCAAGGTTGCAGAGAATATCCCTGCATTGCCAGGCTATAATTCATACCACACCTTTCAGCCAACTAACCTGGACCGAAAGACTAAAGGCGAAGGCGTGTCCATATTCATTAAGGATATCAACACCTCCAGGCTAGTTGCTCAACATAATGAATCCGAAATTATCCAAGTGCAACTAAGACGGGGCAAGACTGCAATCCAGGTTGTAGCTTGTTAAAGATCCCCCACCATGTCCCAAGATTCCTACTCTTCATTTCTTAAGATGCTGGAAAATATTAAGGTGCAACCCAATACCGTAATTATGGACAACTTCAACAACCCCACCATCAACTGGGAAAACTACTCATGTACCAACTCATTCACTCAAGGTTTTCTGGAATTCATAAATTTCAATGTCTTGGATCAGCTTGTGCACACCTCCACCAGGGGCAGCAATATCCTGGACCTGGTCATTACCAATATGGGTAGCTGATGTTCCATGCCAGAGGTCAGCTCTTCGCTGGTCAGATCTGACCACAATCTAATCACCCTAGATATCCATACCCTACCCCCACTCCCCATTAAGGAAACCACTGTCAAAAGCTATTCCAAGGCCAACTCCATGCTTCTTAAGACAGAAGTGGCAAACTTCACGGCACCCATGCGGATGGAAAATAGAGGTACGACTGCTGAATCTTACACAAATGCACTGTATAAGCACATACACGAGTGCATGGATCGTGCCATCTCCAACAGAACCAAGATACTATCCTCCAAAAAAAGGAAGCCAATCTGGTGGTCCCCTGCCATAAACAAACTCTACAACAGAAGGAATAAGCTGTTGCAAAAAATAATAAAATCCCAAGATTGGAGGAACTCCCTGGTCAGCTTCAGCAAAAAGCTGAGATCCCTCATAAAATTCTCCAAAGCCAGTTATAAAAAAAAAATTGCCACTGATTTCAAAAACAGCCACAAAACATTTTACAGCTACAGCACAATGACACTAAATATATAGAACCAACCAATATTGCCAACATCCTGGCAGATATGTTTGGGGCTAACTTTACCCCCCTCACACACTCCAATAGGCCCATTTTAATACTAGAAGAATGCAAAGCCCCTGTAATCATGGATAAACAAGTAAAGACCACACTCTCTAAAGCCAAGAACACAGCATCCATGAGACCAGACAACATCCCAGGCTGCGTACTGCATGAATTACAGAATGAATTGGCACCCCACCTAAGTAACATGTTCAGTCATAGCCTCACCTCAGGCTATGTGCCTACTGAATGGTTATCCCACTCCACAAAGGGGGTGCCACCACGGACCCTAGAAACTATCGTTCCATTAGCCTGATGAGCCTGGTCTGCAAGGCCATGGAACATATCATCTTGGAGCTTATAAACAAAGACATAGGTAAACTCCAAATCCTGGACTCCACTCAGTTTGGGTTTGTAAAAGGTAGATCATGTCTACTAAACCTGATTGACTTCTTTGAAGCAGTCACTAGAGGCATAGATCAGGGCAAGGTAGTGCACACAGCCTATCTTGACCTCGCCAAGGCTTTCAATACCATACCCCACTCTGGAATTATAGATAAACTCACTAAACTGGGCATAAATCTCTATGTCAGAAGATGGGTGGCCAACTGGCTCACTGACAAAATCCACATAGTAAAAGTAGCCGACTCCAAGTCCAACTTCAGACCAGTGACAAGTGGAGAACCACAGGGTTCAGTCCTGGGTCTTCTCCTGTTCGGCATCTACTTCTCTGAAGTGCAGACCAACACAGGTCTTTAGCTAACAAAGTTCACAGATAACTGCAAACTGGGAGCCATAATAGAATCACCTAATGATGTAGACATTCTACAAAAGGGCCACACAGAGACAGATGCTTGGTGTCAAAGTCATGGCCTCAAGCTCAATGCCAAGAAGTGCATTGTCATCCCCTTTGAGAAAAACTCAGTACCCATGAACTACCACATAGGTAGTGGCTCACTAAACACTAAAAGTGTGATGAGACCTCGGGACACAGGTGGACAGTAGTCTCTCCTTTGATAACCACATTGCCACAGTAGTCAGGAAATCCTTCTACGTGGCACACCTCATCACAAAAGGGTTCTCCTCTAGAAAAAAGGAGGTCATTGTTCCACTCTACTCATCCCTCATCAGACCCATTATAGTGTAAAATGCCCATTTGGCATGTATCTCACAAGACATCTACAACAACTGGAAAGGCCACAGAAATACCTCGCTAAGAGGATTACCGGCCTCAAACAGATGCCATACGCAGACCATCTCAAAAAACACCAGCTCTGCTCTGTCGCATATCGCCTACTCAGAGGCAATCTCTGCCTAACATACATGGTGGACCCCAGCCATAAACAAACTTTACAATAAGAGGAGAAAGCTGTTACATGATAGAGCAAAATCCATAAAAGAGAAGACACCTTTGATCATTATTGGTAAAAAAATACGAGCACTCATAAAATCATCCAAGGCCAACTTTGAGAGAAAAATTGCCATAGATTCAAAAGACAATCATAAGGCCTTCTTCAGCTATGTTAGAAACCTGGGTGGAAACTCCCAGATATGCTGAGAATTAGTCCAAAATGGTACAAAAATCACTGAGCCCACAGACATTGCCAACATACTGGCAGACAGGTTCAGTGCAAACTACACCCCCCTCTCCCCCCCAAAGGGAGAGATAACTATCCCAGCGGAGTGTAGCCTCCCAGACATCTCCAATGCGCAGGTGAAAGCTGCTCTCTCTAAAGCTAAAAACATAGCATCAATGGGACCGGATGGTGTCCCCGGCTGTGTGCTACACGAACTCAATGAAGAACTAAACCCGCACATAAGGCAGCTGTTTAATCTTAGCTTTACCACAGGATGCGTGCCCAAGGAGTGGCATACGGCAACTGTGGTCCCACTCCACAAAGGCGGTGCCTCTACGGACCCTGGTAATTACCACCCCATAAGCTTAACAAGCCTGGTCTGCAAAGCTATGGAGAGGATCATAACGGAACTCATAAACAAAGACATAGGGGACTTGCAGACATTGGACCCGACCCAGTTTGGCTTTGTCAAGGGCAGATCATGCCTTTTGAACTTGGTCGACTTCTTCAAAACAGTCACCAAGGCCACTGATGAGGGAAAGGCAGTCCATACAGCCTACCTTGACCTTGCAAAAGCTTTCGACACAATATCCCACTCGGGTATTATAGAGAAACTTACCAGCTTAAATTTAAACCCATATGTCACAAGATGGGTTGCAAACTGGCTAAAAGACAGAACCCACAGGGTTAGAGTAGCTGGCGCCATGTCAGACTCCAAGCCAGTCACAAGTGGTGTCCCACAGGGCTCAGTCCTTGGCCCCCTGTTGTTCGGCATCTACTTCTCAGAAGTACAGGCAAACATAGGAGGACTATGGCTGACAAAGTTTGCAGATGACTGCAAACTGGGCGCCATAGTGGAAAGTACATCGGACACAGATATCTTTCAGAGGGGTCTCAGAGAAACTGATAGCTGGTGCCAGAGCCATGGTCTGAAGTTAAATGCCAAAAAATGTATAGTCATACCCTTCGGGAAAAACAAGGTAACCCCAAGCTACCATATAGGTGGCAATCCACTAAGCACAGAAGAGGTTATCAGGGACCTGGGGACCCAGGTTGACAGTGGCCTTTCTTTTGACACTCACATTGCTAAAGTGGTTAGAAAGACCTTCTACATTGCCCACCCTGATCATGAAGGGATTCACATCCAGATCAAGTGAGGTCATTATTCCCCTGTACTCTTCGCTTATCAGACCAATGATCGAGTACAATGCCCCATTCGGGATGTATCTCACCCGACACCTGCAGCAATTGGAGAGACCCCAAAAGTTCCTCACCAAAAGGATAAAGGGACTCCAAAATCTGTCATATGCTGCCAGACTGAAGAAGCTCCAGCTCTATTCAGTCGCATACTGTCTGCTCAGAGGTGACCTGTGCCTGACATACAAGGCCATGTCCAACCCGGAATTAATGGACATGCTCCACCTCAAAAAATCCAAATCTACCAGATCCACTAGAGCAAGCGACTTAAACCTTAGCACGGATATAAATAGGACATGCTGGAGGGATAGATTTGTCACCCAGAGACTCCCTATGTTGTGGAATAAAATCCCAGTCCATGTGAGGCAGAGCACCTCGCTGGCTCTGTTCAAGAGAAATCTTGACCGGTGGATGGGAGATCGTAGGTTTACCCTGGGAATCATCTCTGTGTCACTGCTGGACAGAGGCACAACAAACTAATGGGCACAGTATTTTTTAACATAAGGGGTGGCATAAGCCACAAAACTCTGGGCTAGGCTTATAAATGCCTTAGGGCAGATAGCCTAGTATAAACCTATGAACCTATGAACCTATGAACAAAGCTATGTCAAACCCAGAGCTGTTGGACATGCTACACTTAAAGAAATCCCAATCTCTCAGAACTACAGGCTCCAGGGACCTAAACCTTGTCACCACAATAAACAGAACATGCTGGAGGGAATAGATTCCTGTCCCAGAGACTTCCCATACTCTGGCACACACTACCCATTCATGTCAAGCAAAGCTCCTCATTGGCCCTCTTTAAGAAAAACCTTGACAACTGGATGGGAAATAGAAAATTTACCCCAGGGATCACTTCTGCGGCACTGCTTGACAGAGGCACAAGAAAATAATTTTCTTGGGTGGCGAAAGCCAGGGAACCTTTTTAGCTAGGCTTATATAGGCCCCAGGGCCGATAGTCTAGTACCTATCTATGAACCTATGAACCTATATATGACGTCTGACAATGAAATGTATTGTGTCATTACTTACTGACAGATATCCTCAGATCATCACAGTGATTTACCTGAGAAATACAAGATGTATGAAGCATAGACCAAAAGTGTGAGCCAAACTATAAACATTCTTGCCCAATCTGGCTGGTTCAGAGGTGTGGCTACAGCCGATTGGCTGATGAAGCTGTGTAAATAGTCCAGCACCTCAGTGATATACTGGCTGGAAATCTTCTTCTTGTGTGGTATTCTTCTTAACTGAATAGCCATATCTTGGTGTGGATACAGAGTGCATTCAACTGAGCAGAGATGCCTATTAAATGTGTGGTATATTCCACATAGCACTGTGATTTCCAGTTATGTCCGTGGCAGAGCAGTACAGAGTAATGTGGTAAACCACTGACAGACATTTGTTTATAGGTTGATAGGTTGATATGAGGTTACTAGGCTATTGGGTCTGAAACCCTTATAACCCTCGCAGACGAGAGTGTAGCCCATGTTAAGACATGCCAGCACCCAGAGCCCCTGTCCAGCAGGGACACAGGTGGAATCACAGGACTTTATTTTCTGTTTCCCATGCACTTATAGACAGAGCACTTCACAAGGGATTTTAGGCACTCGGCTTGTTGTGGACAGGGAATGTAGTCCACAGATGGGGAGTCTGTGGGACACATATCTGTCACAACAACAAGCCCTATTGATATCACAGATAAGGATGATGGTGCACCTACAGGTTGTTCGAGTTGGCCTTGCCTTCCAGATGTGCAACAGTCCCATCAAGGCAGGGTCTGGCTTGCTTTGTATGCCAGGCAGAGGTCACCTCTGAGGAGTCTGTATGGAACTAAAAAGAGGGACAGTGCTGTTGGCCTATCTGTGTAGGGTAGTTGTTTGGGGTCCTGGAATCTCCCAGTGAGGAATCTCTGTGGTCTTTCCAGTTACTGCATGTGCTTTGTGAGGTACATGCCAAAGGGGGCATTGTACAAAATAATTGGCCTTATAAGCTTAGAATGCATGGATTTTAAGACTTCTTTGTCCCTGGATGAGATACCCTTACTTTTGAGTTGGCACATCTATGAAGCTTTCTGTACGATGGAATCAATATGGTGCACAGACCTCAGGTTGCTATCAACCTGGGTGGCCAAATGCCTCAGTACTGACTGTGTATGTGGGACAGTGTTGTTAATGTGATAATATGTGGGGACGTCAGTCTCCCCAATGGAGATGATGATGCATCTGCAGGCATTCAGCTTGAGGCCTTATTTTTGGCAGTAGTCATTTGTTTTGGTGAGACCCTGTTGTAGGGCGTCCACATCACTTTGGGTATTGATGACTTTTCCCAGCTTGCAGTCATCTGCCAACTTGGTCAGCTATAGGCCAATGTTTTTGGCCTGCACCTCAGGGCAGTATATCCCATATACCAGAGGCCCCCAGACAGATCCCTGTGGTATGCTACTTATTACGGGTGTACTGCTTGAGTTGGCTACCTCTATTATGATCATGTGGGTTCTAGCAATGAACCAGTTTGCTACCCATCTGGTAACATATGGATTTCTGCTTAGTTGACAGAGTTCATGTACTATGGCCAAGTGGGGAATAGTGTGTAAGGCTTTGGCCAAGTCAAGGTGGCTGGAGTGCACCATCTTTCCCTCATCCATGCCTTTGTTGGGTGTCTTAGGGAAGTCATCCAGAGTTCACTGACATACTTCCACTTGAGAAAGGCAGACTGTGTGGGGTCAAGTATTTGGAGTTTGCCAATGTCCCTGTTAATGAGGTCCATGATGATCCATTGCATGGCCTTGCAAATCAGGCTAGTTAGGTTGATGGGTCCTTAATGTCCCAGATCATTGAACACTCCACCCTGCTGCACAGGGATGACAGTGGCTGTCCACCACTCGGCTGTGACAAAGGCAATACTCAGTCTTTGGTTGTGTAGGGTGTGTAATGATGCTGCCATGTATGGGTTCATGTAGGTTACAGACTGGGATGTATTCAGGTCCCATGGAGGCTGTCTTATTGGCTTTGAGAGGGCAGTGATGCCCTGTTCCCTAGTGATAAGTGTTGGGTGGTCAGGTCCTGGGGATGTCCTGCTTTCCTGACTGGGGGGGGGGGGGCAGAGGTGAGACATTTCTGCTGAATCTGTCAGCCAGTAGATTAGCTATATCTACAGCATTTGTGTATGTGGTGTCCTTGACCACCAGTTCTGCACAGATCTGAGAGCTTCTTTTGGGAATAGAGACATATGTGAGGAAGGCCTTATGATTGTCTGTCTTAGATATGGGCAATTTGGACTTGGAGATGGTTTTAGAGGATTTCAGTGGTTCATTATTTGTTTGTTCAGGCTAAATAGTGATTACTTCCAATTGTACACCTGCTCCTTCTCGGTCCTGAACAGCAACGTTTTGTTACATAGTTTCTTTATTGCAGATGCTTGCAGACTGGTTTACTCTCCCTTGTGGATGACGATGTCCTGTCAATTATTATTCCATGCATATATACTGGTATAGTACTTTTTTATACATTTGGACATTGGTGGCTGTTCCTCCAGTGGGGTAGTGTTTATACCATCCCTCTGGTGGTTGTGATCAGCTTGGGATACATTTTCATTTTACCATGGCTGGGGGGCAGGGGTCAGGAGAGCTGATGATATCGAACATGACCGCTTTTTTACCGGATCTTGCTGGGGAGTATGATACCATAGGGATGCTGCAGTGGTTAATCATGTTGGTTTCTGACAAGTCCAATATATGTATCACATCTTGTGGGGGTATCAAGTAACTGACCTAAAGATTTAGCATTGATAAGATGGGAGAATCTCTGTAGATTTCTATTCTGGCATGGTTGGTTTTCCAATCAGTGGTTGAGTAATATAAGTCAGCCAGGATCAGGGTAATGGGTTGAATCTTGATATATTTGTAGAGGGCTAGATATGTGGGTTGGGCATCCTAAATCAGATATGTTGGCCTGTAGCTACCTATAATTTGCATAGGGGTCTTGTCATTGGTTGACTGCACTTGAGTGTCTTGTGTGTGTCAGACTGTTTGACCAGCATGGAGGTGTGTGTCTGTCTAACATATCTTTATACTCCACCTCCTTTTGCTTTGCTGCCCACATTTTGTGGTCTGGCTGTGTGATAAGATGAGTGATCAGGTAAGGATGGGTTGCTCTCTGCAGCTGTGTCCCAGGTTTCTGAGTGCACAAATGTCACCATCTGCCATTGTTACAAATGCTTGCAATGAGTGCATTTCCTGTTTAGACTACTAGCATTTAGCAGCATGGCCTTTACTTTGCATTTTGTTGAGTGTTTTATGTTGGTAGTATTGACCCTATGACTTTCCCTAAAAAGACACTATGGGGGAGACAAGGGCCTTTGCTAGAGGCCTGAAGGCCAAGTGAGACAGATTCAGGCCAAATCTAGCAAAGCAGCATGGTCTGTCAGTCATATGTTCCCAGGCTGCCAGGCAATGGATCCTCTTGTAAGTAAACTAAGCCAATTGTTACTGACAATCATTTTCTGTTTGTATTGAGCCATCATTCCAGGTGAGGGTAGAATGTTTCTTAAAGCTAGGAACATACCTGCATGGGATAGGTATTCAGCAAGCTGAATCATTTCTATCTTCCTATAGTCCAGAGAGGTACATCTGATATCATTCACACTGCCATGGACTAGGCCAGAGTGATAACAGTACATGTTGTGGAGTGTCCTGAGTGCGTGTTTGATATGGCAGATTCTGGCACCTGACAGAGAAGTAAGCATGACTTTCTCCTTATCCAGCCTGGTGAGAGGCACATCTGTGTGTCTCATGATGGAGTCTTCTATGAGTAATATGTTGGGTTAATGGTAAGGCATTAGTGGTTGAAGGGCACTGGTGTGTGGACTATGCATGTTTTGTGGTGTGTAGGTTTGTGGAGTTGTCATATATTTTTGTCTCTGAGTTGTCCTTTGTTTGCGTTTTTGTTTTGTTGATGACCTCCACTTACCGTAGGTGTGTGTTGTGTAGTTGTGGGTTATGTTTACTGACTCCATACCTTGCAGGGTACCTATGCTACTGCAAAATTTGTTCTGGTGTGCACATTTTCCATTTGTCTGGCCAGCGATTCCCCTTCACCTTATGTGTGTCTCTTTGTCCTTCTGTAGTCCGGTCACAGGCTTTGCCCACAGTGGCTGCTGTTATGTATTTGTATTTCTGGTGTGAGCAGGGTAGATGCTGTAACATCACACACAGGGTTAAGGGCTTCATACCTCTGAGTGTACCTATTTAAGCAGGTTGTCCATCATTGCACCACTACATCTGCTGTGGTCCTCTAACAGTTTGTGTTGCTATGTTATTATGAGGCTACATGTTGTTCCTAGCTGTCAACCTGTCACAGACTGACATCTGGACAGGCCCATATATGACAGTCAGACACAGGCCCACACATGGGGACAGGGTGTTAATAATGCTCTGCCAAACATAGGCAGTTGGGAGACCAGTTTGGTATTTGCTTGCTTTTTCTTATGGGAATGACATCTGCTTCTCCACTGTCTGCCATTGATATTTTGACATGAACCTTTCTTGTTTTGCAAATAGTTTGGCAGGTAAATGCAAGCAGAACAAATATATGTGGCATACCTATGGTTCTTCTGTGACCGCCTGTCATTCCAGGGTTATGGGTGGTGGCCAGTGACTTGTTATCAGTGCTGACACAGTAAGGTGGCAGCCATTTATAACCTGGTACGCTAACTTTAAGGTACCTGTTGTCCTACTAGGCACCGTACCTCTCAACTTCTTAGAGCCAGAAATCTGGAGAAGCCTATAAATAAGTGGGGGACAAAGGGCCAAAAATAGGGACAGGTTTTAAATATTGCCCTTACAAACTTAGATAGCTGCTATAATAACAGGTTTTGCAATAGCATACATTTTTCTAAAAGGTATGAAGTGTGAAACTAAAATTTGTTCATTATTTTCTGACTTTAGTCTTTAATAATTTGCCAGTGATTTGCCAGAAAACCACAATTTCATGAAAAACAGCAAAATTATGATGCAAAACTCTGGACATTCTGCAAAAATCTGTACAACTGAGAGGTATGCTAGGCACTGTGAAGGTTACTCTGAGCTGTTTGCTATCCATATGAGTGGCCCCCTGTCCCTGACTTGTCCATCTTTCCTGTAGTAACGGATACTGACTTCTGGACAGTGTGTACAGGTCCTACTGCAGGTGTAGCTGACATGTAAAATAGTTGGCATATAATGTCTTGGAACATGGGCCCTGTCAACCACAGTACTGTACCTAGGCCACTAAGCAACAACAGCCAAGAGTAAATGCTGCCCACTTCCTGACAGTATTAACCATGCATATACATAGCTCATTGGCCCCTGCATATTGTGGACATGCAACAAGTTATTAAGTTGTTTGGGACAGACCTGGGAATGTGTACTCTGCTGCTATTACCCTACAAACACACATGTTACTGCATTTCTATGGGGACACTGGTGTGTTGGGGGGGGCATACCTGTCAACTGTACACATTTACAGAGACTGTGCAGATGCTGGCTTTACTTTTTTGTTCCATTTAGCATAGTGTTGTGTCTGTCTTGAAGAATACTGGCATATCACTAAAGACCACATGTTAGAATGTAATGGCAGACATTTCAGTATCAGACTACTTCCTATCTTTCAGAGACATCATGCAACTGCAAGACCTGCTGTGATATCACTGTGTAAGTCTATAAGAGGACTATTTCATCACTGTCCCTTTTTGTGGGCCTTTGCCAGTCATTTCTTAATGGCTTTCTATGGCTGACTTGCTGGGAGAGACTGAGGGGTGAATATGGACCCCAACATTGACATCCCTGCATGTGACCTAGGACCCCCATTTTATTTGTCCCCCACATACACTGCAGTGAGTTTTGTCACCTAGGGATCTACTGCATACTCTGTGGAAGCCAGTATTGGGCAGACCTTTCCTGTTGTCCAACATAGCTGTTAGTTGTCTGCTGCTATCCTGGTAGGCCACCCCATTCCCTTGCATACATGCAGCCATACCTGAGATATGCTACCAAAATGTACTACTCTATTCATCTATTGTTAAGAAGTGTGACATACTTTGTGCCTGTAGCAGTTGTGAAGATGACATTTGAAGGCTGACTCTGTTGGATGCAAGGAGTACACAGCCTATACATGGTAAGGTGCAAGTAGTGTGATGTGTGTGGCATCCATTTTACTGTGTGTGCATGTCAGAGAAAGGTGTCCATCCCTGGGTCCCTAGTTTGTCAGTGTATGTGCTATGCCTTGCCTCTTTGCCAAGGCCAGGTCATACTGGGCATGCCTACGTCTGCCTACAGGAGCAGGCCCAGGGGGTTCCTCCTCTGAGTCCTCCTGTGCCTGTGGAGACCTTGGCAATAGTGGGGGGCTGTATGCTCCTTCCCTGTGATGTTTCTGCTGCAGCTGTTTCCACAGGATAATATTATATAGCATGGCACATACTATGAACATATGTGCACATGTGGCTGGAGAGTACTGCAAGGCTCTACCAGATATATCAAGGCAGCGGAACCATGACTTGAGCATCCCAAACACATGCATTTTCCTAGTTTGTGCATGTGCCTCATTATGACATTCTTCAGTGCGTGTGTGTGCATTTCTGATGGGTGTCATCATCCACGGTTCCTGTGTGGAGCCAGTATCCCCCTTGAGATGGCCATACAGGATGTCCCCCCTGGCAAATGCCTGGTACAGCTGTCAGGCATGCCAGATATGGGAGCTGTGATAGCCGCAAGGGCTGTCAGTGCACACATTCATGATAATGCTCTGGGCATTGCACACGACCTGGCAGTCGATGGCGTGATAGCCCTTGTGGTTGACATACACTCTACCATCTTCACCGGGTGTTGCTCTGATGTGGATGTGAGTGCAGTCTAAGGCACCCAGTACCTCTGGGTAGTCTGCTACATGGTGGAAGAGATGCATATTGCTGGCCTTCTACTCAGGGGTGCTGGTGAAATAAATGTGCTCACCAGCATGTGGTCGCACAGCATTCAGGAACTGGTGGAGTACCTTGGATGCAGATGCCTGTGAGACCCCCATGATTTCCCCAGTAAGTCTTTGGAAAGTACCTCAAGCAAGTTCTTGGTTTCATCTGGGATGGGT
Organism: Protopterus annectens; assembly: GCF_019279795.1. Taxonomy (NCBI): domain Eukaryota; kingdom Metazoa; phylum Chordata; order Ceratodontiformes; family Protopteridae; genus Protopterus; species Protopterus annectens. Next base: position 914,132,003 of record NC_056732.1, read on the forward strand.
TCCCCTCTGTTGGCTCTAGGTCTGAGGTGAGGCCGGCAGAGCTTGGTGAGTTTCTGAAGTATGTCCCTGTCCACCCTGTAGCACTCTAGTATCTCCAGATCATGTAGCCTCTGGAGGGTTACCCTGTGTCTGAACACTCTTCTCCTCCTAGATCTGGGCCGATTGTCAGCATTATCTTCATCACCACTGTCAGTCTGTAGCAGATACAGATGTAGCAAAGCAGCAGCAGCCCCTATCATTTTTTCAGTTAAAATTCCCAGGTGTGCACACCAATGGTGTAGAGTTTGTGGGAAAACCCTGACTGAAAGTTGTTTGCATACTTTATACTATTGTACTGCAGATGCTGCCTGTGTGATTGGCTAACTATGATACATTTCACCTGCCAGCTATAATACTGAGGGGTTTGAATAAGCCACTGTGAGTGGCAGAGTCAGTATTAGTGACTTGTAGTTCATTTCCTTTATTCTGCTATTTTCTTTATTCTGCTATTTGTTTTTTCTCTATTTCTGCTGTGTTTAAGCCCCACAGCACACCACGCAAATCTGCGGGGCTAGTGTAGACATTGCTGTGCAGAAAAGGCCCTCCTCTGGACGTGAACACACTTATCATTTCTTGAACCAGCTATGCAGCCTCAGACACACCCCCTTGCTTAACTGTGCATAAACAGGAGTCGCATAGCTCAAATCATTTTCACCAAGTACAATACATCCCCCTTTTCATGTCAGCTGCTTCTTCTGTTTAAAACATCACATTATAGCTCCTACATGGTTAGGTACCCACAGACACAGTCTCCCATTTTGCTTTTCAGTAAATTTAGCTCATTTACATACCACTACTGGCTTATACCCTAGTTACACCACTACACCGGAGCCTATGTCCTTAGCAACCACTGTTACCTGTTATTGTTATGAGTCCGCATGCTGCCCACTATAATGGCAAATTCCATTTTTCACATTTAATTGATTTTTTACTGATTTTTTTAAATTTTCTGTGCGATTGCATATGCGCACCACTGCACTCCTCTTAAACGGCCGAAATTGACAAAAAAAAACTTTTGATTTTTGCAATTTTAAAACATTTTGGCATGCCAATGTCCATAGTTTTGGCAATTGGCATGCCTAATAAACATAATACATGCTTTACTTTGAGCTGTCATGCCCCCATTTTGATTTTTGCAGAAATGCACATGGTTACTAACCAAATACATTTCTGCTGCAGACACGGCTCCACCATGGATGCCTGTCTGCTTGCTGGATTGCAAATTCACCTCATTTGCATGGTTTTCACCAGCAAATGAGGTGATTTGCACTATTCCATAGCATCTGTTTCAGAATAGTGCTGGGAGGCTCGAGCATGCCCCCAGCATTGTTTATTGGATCGCACAGGCTCCCAACTCAGTGTTAGAGCCATGCCACTATACTTACATGGAGACTAGCTCTGTGTAAGCTTTATTAAATCCCAGGGTATGACTATGAAAATAGATAAGTGATAGAAAGTAGCTATGGCAAAGTTGTGGAATGTCATAGACAAGGATAGGTGAGAGATTTAGCAAGGAAGTGAATGAAATGTGACTTAAGGAGTTTCAGATAAGTAATTAGATCCAGGGATAAAGGTAGTATAGTTCTGAGTTATTAGCTTGACAGAAGCAGAGCTCACTGCATTTCAGATACTTTCAGCCCAGTAGTGTATACCACCACATTTTGTGTAGTACAAATTTGTATTGTAGTGGGATGTATATGAGTTTTTAAAATGTGAGAAATTATTAATGTATAAATAAATAAATATACAATATAAATAAAACAAATATAAATAAATACATATTGAAGTTCTAAGGAGACTGAGTTCCAAGAAAATACCAGGAAGTAACTGGGAGCTTTCTGTTATTTAATCAGCAATCAATTGTAGGGAAAAAGATTAATGCAATTATAACTAAAGTGATATGGTAGAGAGCCACTACAGTGGTGTAGAGTGATGAAGCCCTGAATACGGTCCAGTCAACCTCAGTCTCATTAGTAGCTTGGGCAACTGATGGAGCATCAAGCAAAGGGATGGGCATTCATGTCTCAGGTGGGAAAGTACTTGCTGATACAGTCCCAAAGTGGAGGCATGGTGCATAGAGGGGAGTTGTGCTCAGATGCAATCAATAAGTATGGGGGAGGGGGGAGGAAAGTGCTAGGGCAAAAACAAAAAAAATCTGTACAGCTAAGCCCCATGATAACCTAAGGATCCATGAACGGCACCAGCAATACAGGAATAAGTTTAGGGGAGGGGTCACAGGATGTTTGGTGATCCCATTGTGGATGTGGCACACTCAGGGCCAGGCTGGTACAAATGAGGTCCAAGATTACCAAAAAGAAAATGATACGGTAGCAGGGGCTGTAATTTTTATAGAAGTATAGTGTTGATATGCCCCACTCCTTCCTTTAGTACTGCTGATATTACCTGACATCCATAATGTTTCCATTTATTATCTTTATTATTATAATTATTATTATTATTTGGTTTGGTAAATAGGCTGCGTCAAGGTCTTCTCAGCATTGCTGTGGGAAAGAAAGTGTAAAAAATTCTAGATATAATTTTAGGAGGAAACAAGAGGACCTGGGGAAAAACTGCATATTCATGGGGAAAACATGCAGATTCTACATATACAATGACTGAAGGTTATGACTTTTCTCCAGTCCCTAGAGGTGGCAGGCAGAGATCTTACTACTGAGTTACCATGCTGACTTTGTGATGCAAGGAGACTTGTCTATCTGCTATGTAGTATTTGTGTAGGTGTTTCTGTTAGTGCGCACTCACACATTTCTGTGTAGGGAGGTGTGTTTATGTGTTTGAGTATGTGTGTGAGACAGTCTAGGTTCCTGTGTGATTATGCATGGATGCTGGAGTGTGTGTGTGTGTGTGTGTGTGTGTGTGTGTGTGTGTGTGTGTGTGTGTGTGTGTGTGTGTACACACGAGCATGTCTGTGTACGGGGGTACTTGTTTCATGGTGAGATAGTCCAGGGCTTGCATGTGTGTATGTGTGTGTGTGTGTGTGTGTGTGTGTGTGTGTGTGTGTGTGTGTGTGTGTGTGTGTGTGTGTGTGTGTGTGTGTGTGTATGTGTGTGTTTGTGTGTGTGTGCGTGCTCATGTTTGTTTGTGTGATTATATGTGCCCCAGTAATCTGAGACAGATGTAAGGGGAAATTGTCTTTTTCATCTTGAAATGCAATGGTCTTCCAGTTGATTATATTTTATAGAAAAGTACATCCTCCCAGTTAGCCCATTATCTGGTAGGAGAGCTGGACCTACCACCACAGAAAGTGTAGTTATTGACAAATTTCATAAAATTAGTCTTCTTTCGTGAAGACTACTTTTACTGGTTTACTATCACTACAGAGAGTGCTGGTAAGTTTTACTTTGTTAAAATGAAACACGTCTTAAAAGGATTCTGTGCAATACATTGTTTTATATAATATGCTGGTTCCTTTCTAGAATTTCTGTGATTTTAGGGGATTATAACCACTTCTCATAAAGAAAAAAATAACCAAGTCCATATGAAGGACCAAATAGTTAATAAAATATACATAGTTTACTTCAGTAAATAGCATACCAATTAAAATTGCATCATCTTTAACACTGTGTTTTAGTCCATTGCATTTGGATACATTCACCTCAACAGTATAATTCTAGTCCTATATGCCACATATTGCAAGCCTTGCTTTTTCATAACAGGATTAGATGCACTTTTAGGAGTTGTGTTTGCAGCAGTGGTGCTAAATGTACTTTTGAGCCTCTCAGTTATTTGAGAGCAACTTTTACTTTTTCCACTGATCCATTTTTCATTTTAAGAAATCATCACAACAGTAATAAACATATTACCATTGAAAATTAAAATGTCTATTTATCTGCAGGGCCTTAGGTCCTGCTGTGGACATTAATATATAAACAATCAATATAAATGAAAAAAAAAACAAAACAACAAACAAAAGAAACAATAGTATTGGACGGAAAGGATAGCAACAAAGAGGGTGGAGAAGGGAAATGCAAACATACAACGAAATACAGTACTAAATTAGAATGAAGATATATTACATCAAGTACAAATGCAGTACTTTCATGAACAAAAAAAAATACAAAATCCATGACAATACCAGATGTCTACTGCAAATGCAAAAATATGCAGCCTGAGACGTGCTACCTCTATAACCAGTATAAGTAGTATGTACAACTGTCTCAAATGCAGAACCTATGTTTTCCCAGTGAAGTCGTGTGCTTTAAGGAAGATATCCTACTCTACATGGGAATTTATAGGTATATATGTCCCCTGTGTACTATGGAAGTTATCCTGTCATATACAGATAGCACATGCTCTGGGGTCCTACAGAGGTCTCATGCACAGGGCAGTACTTGATGTTGACCTGTAGTATGTGTAATGTTAATGGAAGGAAAGCAATAGCTGTGGGAATCAAACTCACAACCTTCCTAGAATGAACCATGAAAGTTTAACATGATACATGTTATCCACCATGGCAGCACTATGATCGGCAAACTCCCATCAAATATCAAGCACATATACTAACAAAGCACTGAACTATAGCTGACATGCTCTACTCCATAACCAAAAAATGATAACACATTCCTCATAATGAAGCTGCCTAAGAAGTTTACATTTAATACAGGTGTGTGTGTGTGTGTGTGTGTGTGTGTGTGTGTGTGTGTGTGTGTGTGTGTGTGTGTGTGTGTGTGTGTGTGTGTGTGTGCGTGTGTGTGTGTGTGTGTGTGTGTGTAATAACTATACTGAGAAGCTGATATGTAAAGACACTGAATACAATACAGTATAAAATAGAGGTACTCACCCTTTTACTTGGAAAGTTGCGCTGACCTCCCCTTGTATTTTTGGTAATTCTCTGTCCTTGACTTTGCAGCTATGAAGCCAAGAGGCATTAAGTATAATACAGTTGATGTTAGAATGATAAATGCTTAATTAAAGGTTTATAGCTACTCACAGTATATTTCAGGAGCCCTTATTCTGGCAGCATCATCTGATTGATGAAGAAGATCATGATGGTGCTTCTTCAGGTCACTGTAGTGGTGCCTGTACTAATTTCCTGTATGAGGGATTCTAGTGGCCTGAGTAAACACACTGGCAAGATAGATCAAGTCATACCACTTATACTGATAAAAGTTGCCCAGCAAACTGCACTGGTCATTTCTATGTAACAGGGTAAGAAAGATTTTAGTCTCCTGAGAGCACCAGCAAGGTGACCTGCATTTCAAGTGCCTTCTGAAGCCATGTGCATTCACCAGGTCTCATACCAGAGAGTAATGACTGGCATCTCACAGCCATGCCCTTTCTCCATTCCAAAAATTTTTCTGTAATGAAGATCTACTTAATAGTGCAGCCCATAGCAGGGTTTGAAATTGGACTATACCATTTGAAGTTGTAGAATAAAGGGAAAAAGGTGTGAAATATGACAGACCCAAATAATTTGTTTTATATGTAGCACAAGCATTGCTATCACAGTATTCCTTAGCAGCATTGTGCATATTAGGATTAAACAGGGATTTGCAGCATGACTCCTGCTGATATTACCATGACCACACATGTGCAATGTGCCTTGTATGTGCTCAGGTTTGCGCACAGTGTTGTGTAGAACTGTTTATGAAGGTATGCTCAAGAACATGATGCGCAGAATTAGTGTTTCAGAGACATTCATGAACTGAGCCCTAATTTGCATAGTCATTGTGCTCAAAGGTACAAACCAGCATGATATAAACCCTAGCAGCTATAGAGAGTCCCATTTGTCTATGAAGGAAGTCATAGAGCTACATTCTGACAACAGATTTCACTTGTTAAGGTAATCAATATGCTGGAAAACTGAATTTCTAGTTGCTGAAGGAATATTTATCATTACCCTGAGTAGTGCTTGCCTGTAGGTATAAATGAATGTTTAGGTGTAGAAATACTTGCTTTGAGGAAACATGCAATGTCTGGTAAATATTTTAATAAGTTAAGTGGTCAGTAAGGCACAGAAAAGAATGTGCACAAGGGCTATGAAGGTCAACAGGAACCACAACCTCAAAAAGTTGTGACATGTAGCTCTGAAATGAGGCATGCCAGCATTGTGATGTGATAGTATGGGGCACATATGATTGTATATAGCTTATTTTAAAACACACACACAAGCATTGTATCACTATAGGTATACCCACGTTAATAATGTGTATGTAGAAGACTGTTTGTCTGCTGAAGGTGACCACAGCCTGTATTGCCCGTGATGACCCTATGGAAGGGTTCATGTTGCAGATTATATGCACAAAGTACTGTGACACAAAAGGGAAAGGGTGACTGTGTCTTTAGAAGTGGAGTGTGCTTTGTACTGTTGATTGTGAACCTGTTAATAGTTGAAGGCTATTAAGCATACTATTTGTCCATTATTAACACTCCCAAATGAGCATACAGGAAGGGTATTACACTGTACACAGAGTAGCTGTCTGTAGTGGCAGACTCAAATGATGTATTTTTTACCCATAAAGCAATATGCCTTGTAAGGAAAAAACTAAGAAGAGGAAGTTCTCTGATGCAGAGAATGAGGGAGTGCAGCAGGTCTTCTGCCTACATGATTGAGGGACTTTTGGGCAGGAGACTGCTGACTTACCCTACTGTGAATATGCTTGGCAGAATCTTGTTGGCATCAATGCAGTCAGAGGTCAGGACCACGACTGTGAGCAGGTCAGAAATAGGGCCATCAGCATTACCAGTGATGTATTAAAATGCATTCACTACTTTACACAGTAAGGTAGGGTAATGGGATTTGGGGTGTTATTTGAGACTTTTTGATGGATTTAAGTGTGATTTTGATTTCTCTGAGAGGGGAAAGGACTTCTTAGAGTCCCATAGTGTGGTGATGGACCTTGGTGCTTTGCTCCAGAGTAACCCATGAGTATCCCTTGGAGATGCCTCAGGTGGGTATTGCTATTACAGTATTATACTATAATTATTTCTGATTACTTCCTTTATTACTGAACATCTCACTGACATTGTGTGCTTCAGGTACTAAAGTTCATCAGGAATATGACCTCCATGTGCACCCCCAAGAAGAAGGATATATTAGCCAGTATTGTTGGTAACCACTTCAGTAGTAATTCTGCACTTAAAGTGAAGTAGGTGATGGGTTACACTTACACTAGGTTTTATGCCATGCTGTTTGCACAGGTGATTCACCACCACCACCACGAAACTTCCTTTGCCTAATGTTAGAGAAATGTCCATCTGTCATGGTCATGGAGTACAGTTTCTTTGCTGGACACAGTGAGTGTAAACATAAGATCCCATACCCAGACCATGGGCACAACTTCTGTGCTTGTGGAGACACACACTACACAAAGAATGGGTTGGTGACAGCACTTCAAAACAGCATGTATGTGGAATATAAAACAGATATTTGGTGGAGCCAGGTATGGAACATAAGGTATGTAAAAAAGCTGGTGCTGGAATGCAGCAACTTATCAAAAGAAAAAAGGAGTGAAGGAAAAAGAGGGAGATAGAAAAGATGAGCAAGGTTAAGAAGGAATACTGGTTGGCTAACAATGAAGCTAAGAGAACAGTCTCGATAGCAAAGAACAAGGCATCAAAGACATTCTACCAGCTCCATGTATTCATGAATATGTTAAATATGTGTATGTCTAGTGAAGTGTCCTGGTTGTTTCCTTAGCAAGCTGTAAGAATTGATCCCAAAGTGTGGGAATCTCTCCCTTCTTGTCTTCAGTATAATTCTGCTTATCTTATTTTCCATTCATTAATAAAAGCACATTTCAAGACTCCAGGAAAATGCAACTGCTGGCCATGGAATTGTTATGGCTAGGCTTGTATAGGCCCTAGAGCCGATAGCCTAGTACCAACCTATAAACCTATGAACCTGTCTCTCTGGTCATATAACTAAACCTCTTCATTTCATTCTTCTGTCAAAATACCTTGCTCTTTCAGCATGGCAGCTCTAATTTCCACTCTACAGAATGCATATGTATACTGTGTTTTTTCACTCACTCTGTATGTCATTTATCTATTGCTTTTATTCCCTCAAGCCAACTATGATTTATTTTATTTATTATGTATTTGTCCTTTGTTAACTGGGTTAGTCCACTGGGCTGGGGGCCCATTCTCAGTGGAGACCTGAGGAGAAATGCTCCAAAAACACAAGATAAAAAGCAAAAAATGAATACACATATATCATAACAAAACCAAATTACATTGCAAGTTAAAAACATAAAAAGGGCAGGATATAAAGACGTGAATAACAACATTAATGTCTTGTAGAAATCATTAAAAATATGCGTGTTGTGCATGTACAACAACAAAATGATAGAGGTTGAGTTGTTGGCACAAAATAGAAGAATAGTAAGTGGAATGTAGAGAAGAGTGAAGAATAACTGAAGAGACAGAGACTAGCAAAGAGTGGCAGTTGTGTCAATTATTGTGGGTGGAGAGGAAGGAGAGGTGGTAAAGTTAGATAGAGGGGACAGAAGGAAATGAGGAAAGAGTTGGGGTGACCAGGGAAATAAAAAGTAAAATAGGGGGGCAAAGTTGGGAAGAAAGTTTAATTTTTAATAGTGCTCAGTGATGTAGCTATGGATTCACAGGACTGTAAGTATATATAATGTATGAAGGGAATAGTTCTGGTGTGGTAGTAGGAGATTAGTTGGGGTGGTCGCAGTTGCAGGAGGGAGAGGATATTGACTTTGTACATGTATATAATATATGTGGATATTACATTTTGTCGTTCACTGTGTATATAACGTCATGTAACTATTGTGTTTCTCTCAGCTGAGACCAAAATTGGTTCAATGGGATCAGTGTTCTATCCCAATTAATACATTTAAATAAATAAACAAATAAATAAAACACATCCAGTGGTAACTATTTTGTGTATTGATTAGCAGTGACCAAATAGTAATCCAGCATGTGCAGATATATGGCACTATATTACAAGAGCTCCTGACTGAAGAACAGATGTTCAGATTTAATTAGTGTGCTCATTCAGCAAGTACTAGCAGCTTCTTATAGCATGGTGAGTTACTCAACAAGGACTGACTCCCTGTTTTGTGGTGTGTCACTCAGAAGGTACTTATTCCTTGCTGTGTGATATGAACTCAGCAGGTACTGCTTCTTTGTTGTGTGTTGTGTGTCATTTGATGCTGTTTCCTTATAGTGTAGTGTGTGTACTTAGTAGTTGCTGGTTCTCTGTTATGTTGTTTGACTCAGCAGGTAACGGCATGTTGTTGGGTAGTGTGAGCAGTCAGCAGACACTGTCTTTCTTTTGTGTTGTGTATTTGCTCAATGGGTACTAGTTCCTTGTGTGGTGTGCATATTTGTAGGTACTTGTTCCCTGTTAAATGGTGTGTCAGCAGGTAGTGGTTCCTTATAGGATCATAGGATCATAGGTGGTTACTAGGCTATTGGCCTTGAGGCCCTTATAAGCCTAGCCAAGAGTATAGGCCATGTTTAGACAAATCAGAATCTGATGCCCCTGTCCAGCAGGGACATGGGTAGAATCCCAGGGGTATATTTTCTGTTTCCCATCCAGTTACCCAGGTTGCACTTAAAAAGGGATAAAGAGGTACTCTGATTAATGTAGAGAGGGAGTCTATTCCATAGATTGGGGAATCTCTGGAACACAAATCTGTCCCACCAGCAAGTCTTGTTGATGTCAGAGACCAGGTGGAGGCAGCGTGTGCAGGTTAGTCGAGTAGAGCTTAACTTGCTGATATGCAGCAGTCCCATCAAGGTGGAGGTCCATGTTCACCTTGTATGCCAGACAGAGGTCACCTCTGAGGACTCTGTATGAAACTGAGTGGAGGGATAGGGATTTTAGCCTATCTGTGTATGGTATATGTTTGAGGCCCTGAATTCTCCTGGTGAGGAACCTCTGTGGTCTCTCGAGCTGCTGCATGTGCTTTGTGAGGTACATGCCAAAAGGGGCGTTATACTCAATAATGGGCCTTATAAGGGAAGAATACAGAGATGTTATGACCTCCTTGTCCCTGGATGAGGTACACTTACTTATGAGGTGAGCCATGTAGAAGGCTTTCCATACAGCGGAAGCAACATGGTGATCAAAAGTTAAGTTGCTATCAACCTGGGTGCACAAATCCCTCACGACTGATTGAGTGCTTAGGATGTTGTTATTAGTGTGATAATTTGTGGGGATATCACTCTGCCCAAAGGGGATGATGATGCATTTTTTGGTATTCAGATTGAGGCCATATTTCTGGCATCAGTCATTTGTCTGAGTGAGACCCTCTTGGAGGATGTCCACATCATTAGGGGAATTGATGACAACACCTAGCTTGTAGTCATGTGCAAACTTGGATCGCCATAGCCCGCTGGTTTTGGCCTGCACCTCAGAAAAGTATATCCCAAATAACAGATGCCCCAAGACCAAACCCTGGGGTACACTGCTTGTTATGGGTCTACTGCTTGAGGTAGTTTCCCTTATTTTGACTACATGAGTTCTATCAGTGAGCCAGTTTGCTACCCATTTGGTAACATATGGATTGATGCCTTGTTGAGATAGTTTATCTATTATGCCCGAGTGGAAAATAGTGTCAAAGGCTTTGGCCAGGTCAAGGTAGGCAGTGTGCACTGTCTTCCCCTCATCCATGGTTTTGGTGACTGTCAGAAAGAAGTCGACCAAATTTAGCAGACAGGACCTCCCTTGATGAAGCCAAACTGTGTGGGGTCAAGTGTTTGGAGGTTGCCAATGCCCTTGTTAATGATGTCCATGGTAATCCATTCCATGGCCTTGCAGATCAGGCTAGTTAGGTTGAAGGGTTTATAATTTCCAAGATTGGTGGACACTCCACCTTTGTGTAAAGGAAGGTAGTGGCTGTCCTCCGCCCAGCTGGGACAAAGCCAGTACTCAGGCTTTGGTTGAATAGGGTGCCTAATGCTGCTGCAAGTTCCTGACTGAGTTCACGTAGAATGCAGCCTGGGTTGTTATTGGGTCCCATGGAGGCTGTATTTTTTGCCTTTGAGAGAGCAGTGATGACCTGTTCCCTAGATATAAGGGGAAGGGGCAGGTGCTGGGGATGTCCTGAATTACTGATGTGGGGACAGAGGGGTAAAGTTTTCACTGAATCTGTCAGCCCGCAAGTTTGCTATATCTACAGCATTTGTATATGTGGTGTCCTTGACCACCACTTCTAAACAGATCTGGGTGCTTCCTTTGAGGTTACGGACAAATGGGAAGAAGGCCTTATGATTGTCTCTAGTAGATATGACCAATTTGGACTCAAAGTTTGCTTTGGAAGATTTCATTAGTGCTCTTATTTGCTTGTTCATACTAAGGAGAAATTGCTTCCAATTAGGCACCTGCTCCTTCTTGGTCCTGGACAGCAATTTCTTCCTTTTATTTTAGAGTTTATTTATTGTAGATGTCCACCAGATAGGTTTACTCTTCCTTGAGGAGGAGGATTTTGTCCTGTCTGGTATTCCTGATTCCATGCATCTATATAAATGCTCGTATAGTACTTTGGTGTAGATTTGGACATTGGTGCCAGTTCCTACAGAGGGGGAGGGAGCTGTAAAGCTTTTTATACCATCCCTCAGGAGGCTGTAATCAGCTTTGGAGAAGTTTTTATGTCTTATCCTAGCAAGATGGGTGTTGGGTGAGATGGTGACTTCAAAAGTCCGCTTTGTGGTCAGATCTTACCAGGGAGGATAATATTATAGGGATGCTGCAGTGGTTACTCATGTTGGTTAATAAGAAGTCCAAGATATTATCACCCCTTATGGGGGTATCAACTAGCAGTTCCAAGGCATTTGCATTGACAAAATCAAGGAATCTCTGGGCATTTGTGTTCTGGCATGGCTAGTTCTTCCAATCTATGTTTGGGAAGTTAAAGTCACCTAGGATCAGAGCAAAGGGTTGAATCTTGATAGATTGAAACAGGCCCAAATAGGCAGATTGGGCATCTTGAGTCAGATTTGGGGACTGGTAGCTTGCCATGATTTGAATAGGGGTCTTGTCAATGGTTAACTGCACCTGGAATGTCTCCTGTACATTATACTGTTTGACCAGCCTAGAGGTGTGTATGTCTTTAATGTATATTGAAACTCCACCTCCTTTGGCTTTACTGCTGACAGTTTGGGGGCTGAATGTTTGATAGGATGAATAACCAGGTAAGACTGGGGTGCTTACCGCAGCTTTGAACCAGGTTTCTGTGACTGCACAGATGTCAGCATTTTCCAAGGTTAGGAATGATAGCAATGAGTGCAGTTTCATGTTTAGACTCATAGTGTTTAGCAGCATGACCTTTAATTTGTGTTTTGTTGAAATTCTTTATGTTGGTAGCTTTAACCTCATCGTGTTTCCTAAAAAAGACACTGTAGGGGAAGCAAGAGCCTTTGCCAGAAGCCTGAAACCCAGGTGAGACAGATGCAGACCACCTCTAGCAAAGCATCATGGTCTGTTAATCATATCATCTCAGGCTGTCAGATACTGGATCCCCCTGGAATGACACCAGAAACTAAGCCAATTGTTAAAGTCAATAATTTTCTGTTTGTATTGAGGCATCATGCTGAGTGATGGCAGAATGCTGCTTAAGGTAGGGACATACCTGCCTGGAAGGTAGGAGCATACCTGCCTGGGACACATAATCAGTGAGCTCAATCATGTCTCTCTTCATATAGTCCAGAGAGGTATGTCTGAAGTCATTCACACCAACATGGACTATGACAGAGTCATCACAGTACCTGTTGTTGAAAGACTTGCGTGCGTGTGTGATATGGCAGATTCTGGCACCTGACAGACAACTAACCATGAGTTTCTCCTTATCCAGCCTGGTGAGAGGCACATCAGTGTGTCTCACAATGGAGTCTTCTATACCCCTTCTCCACTCCTTTTGGCCCTGCACCAACCATCCCGTATGGTCGTTTAAACTGAAGATCTGCTTCTTAAGTTTCTTCTAATACCAGCTGTGCCTGTGTCCTATCTTTACATTAGTCAAACAGCCACAGCGGTAGCTTTATTTTACCGCTCGCTGTAACCTTTGACTACTGTTGTGTTTTTTTAAAGACGCTCAATAGCCGCTTATTTGGAACCGGGACTATAGACTATAATTGAATATGGACTATGTCCTTAGAGGAGCTAATCTGTTATTATTGTTATTTTTGTACTACTAATGATACCTGTGTTTGGGTCTCAACAATAAATTAAGACAAACAGCCCAGTGGTAGCGTTCTTCTTACCGCTCACTCTAAGCCTGTTATGTTTGGATCGTAAAGTGCCTTAAGTGCCTTTTTAACAAAGCTTACCTAGCAGCGGTTACGCTCGGCAGGCTTTTTTTCTTTTTTTCTTATTTTTCTGCCTCGCGACCTAAACCTACACCTGTAACCTAAGCGTCTTGGACGCTAAGGGGTTTTAGTTGTATTGTGATAGATAAACGGACTATCATATGTTCCTAAATTGTGCCTACCACAGCGGTAGTCTTCATTTGTTACACTGCTTGCAACTGGGTATACCATTATATACCCCTTATTACCTTCACTATATCTAGTATTTCCCCTTGCTGTGACTTATCGGCAGCGTCCCTTGCCTAGGCAAGCCTCCACATGGTCTCCCACAACATATTACTGGCGTTCATGGAGAGTTGTAGCGTTTTAAGATTTTATATTTGCTAAAGTGTTTAAACTACTGAAATGTATTGCACATTGCTGATAATTTAATGCTCTCGACAAAAAGCCTATTAACTGTGTTGCACTTACATTACATATAATTGACCTACACTCATTGAAGCAACATTATATATAACTCATATCCCCCTTGGGATCCTGTAACATTTAACCATAGATCCTTGGCTATTGAATGTTATGTTTAGCCATATTTTTTTTGTAGAAACTGATGACTGCTTGATGCTCATGTTGAGAATTTGAACGTATCTAAACATTGGGATTGATGCTGTTTGCCTAAATGTTTTTCTAGCTTGTAACTGTTGCAAGGTTTGTTCTTTGGGAGCCCTACTGTGTGTCTTTAGCAGTCTAACTACTCCGCTTTATACAGTGTGTCCTAGGGTAAATCTCTGTACTGTCCTTGTTTCTTGGATTTAAAGCATATGTGCTAGTTATGTTGTACACACATCATTGATTAACGACTTATTTTCCTTTGTTTGTTTTTCTTTTTTCTCTCTCTACCTTTAACAATTATCAGATTGTACACCTGGGTTCCTGTCCTTCCCTAGCCTAAGAGGCCTTGTGGACATCTTTTAAGCACCAGTATCCTGAATAGGATTAGACGTCCTCCTAACTAAGACTGTCCTCCCAGAATTGACCTTTTTGGAAAGTATGTCCTATTCTTGTACTGATTAGCTTTACTCACCAGGACATATTTTTGCTCCCCTACCAGGTTAACCAGCAGCCCCCCCCCATCTAGTTTGGCCTTTTGACCCCTTCTCTTTCCCTCCTCTATTTGCCTTTGTCCTTAAGAACCTCTCTCTCTACCCCGTCTCTTGTTCTTTATTCTTGGTAAACCCCCTGCTTGCTCTGTCTGATATCCTTTCCTGACCTGGCCACTGGGTGGCGCCCTTTATACCACGAATCCTACTATCATATTTTTCGGAGTATTCCACTACAATTCGTATTGTCCTTTCCAGTTCCATAGTTGACCACTGCCACTTGCTATTCTCTCACGACTAACTCCTCTACCTTACCCAGTACTATTTCACCTACCCCCCACTTACCATACATTCTCCTCTAACTCTCTACTCTTGAGCTCACCCTTACCTTTACACCTGTTTCTCTCTTCTTGCCTGATTGTTTTCTGCAACTGGTCGTCTTGTTCTTCCCCGCTCCGTTCGCTACGCTCACTCCGCTCCCCACCCTACCCCCAATTCCCACCCACCCCCAGGGGCCCTACCTTTACACTTACTTAGACACACCCCAAATTAACTAACTACCTATCACATTTCCTGTACTTATCACCTATCAACACCATACTCCAAGTCCTACAACCACACCCTCTCTCCACAATCTTATCTAACTACCTCACCTCACCCTACTATTACATACCGTGCAGTCTTATACTTACTAGCCTCATCCTCAATAAAAACATGCCTCTAAGCCTTAACTCAATCTTTCCACTTCTTCTCCTTAACATCCTGCTTTACTACTATACTCTTACCTCCTACGAATATCTTAGGCTTAGCCAACCTCCTGTGTTAGCCAAACACACCACAACTACACTTCCTCTACCTGACCAAACACATATTAATATACTATCAACCTGTCCCTACCTTCCCCCTCTCTACCATAAAGTACACCATTACAGATTCCCAACCTCCAAACGGTTCTATCTGATACCCTTCAAAAACTTAAAAGTCTTTCAAGTCCCACAAACACTGTTACTGATACATGGGGACATCCACCCCAACCCCGGTCCCAATACCCTCCTCAACCACACCCCTTCAAACCAAACTGCTAACTGTTCTGGTTCACCTTTCTCCACTGACTCCTTCTCTATTGCTCACCTAAATATTCGCAGCATCAACAACAAAGTCACACAACTCCATGCCTTAATTGATTTCTACGCCTTTGATATTCTCTGTCTCACTGAAACTTGGCTTAAACCTAGTACCAAAGACAACAAATTCACTCCCCCAGGCTATAGCACCTTAAGGCAAGATCGTCTTAATAAAAAGGGCGGGGGAGTGGCCCTCTTATACAAATCCCAACTTCAGGTAGCCTTAATTGACTCCTTGCCCCCCTCCCCAGCAAATGCTGAAATACTCTGTTCCAAACTCCAAGTTAATAAAACCAAGGCTATATATATAATATGTTCCTACATCCCTCCAGGCAAAAACATCAACACTCTAGAAAATATCCTAAGCTGGGTCTCCTGTAGCTTTCCTCAGGAAACCATAATCTTAGGAGACTTCAATATTGACTGGAAGTCCTGCATATCTCCCAAACCCACCATTCACCTAAATCTCTTTAACTTTCATCAAACCATTAACTCCCCTACTAGAATACACAAATCCACCCACAAACAAACCATTCTAGATTGGATACTGATCAACAACAATCCCCTCTCCTATAAAACAGGAATACTCCCTGACAATATCAGCGACCACCTCCTTACCTTTATCACTAAACAAAAATACAACAATCCCAAGCTAACTACTTATCGTACCAAACACAACAAAACAGATTTCAACCTAGCATCCTTTCAAAATGAACTCAAGGAATATAACTGGTCAACTCTAAAATACCTCCCAATAGATGAAGCAGTAACCCATTTCAACAATACCTTCCTACAAATTCTAAACCATCATGCCCCATCCCGCTTAATTAGAGTAAGTTCCAAAGCAGCCCTATGGCTCTCTAAAACAACTAAACAAACTATGCGAGCTAGAAATAAATTATGGACTAAATGGAGGTCCACAAAAAACCCTACTGACCATCAAAACTTCAAACACCTGAGAAACAAAACAAAGAAACTTACCTATCTGGATAAGAAAAACTACCACTTTCAATATCAACAAAACCAAAACCAAAACCCAAAACAATTTTGGTCAGGAATAAACAAACTACTCCATCCAGGGAACACCAAAACACCTACCCCAGCTAGCCTAGCGCAGACCCAACCTAACATAATAGCCAACACTTTCAACAACTTCTTCTCTCAAACAGTCGCCTCACTGGCAAGCACCATGACTCCCCCCGTATCCCTCCAAATTACCCCCACTCAAAACAGCACCCACATGCTAAAGTTTAATACTGTCTCCACAACCTATATATGTAAACTACTATCTAAACTCAAACCTTACACCCCTTCTGCCGACAAGCTTCCAGCTGAATATCTGCAACTAGCTGCAACCGAAATAGCCTACCCAGTCTCCATCTTAATAAACAGAACTATAACTGAATCCAAAATCCCATCCTGTTGGAAAATCTCCCATATCATTCCCCTCCATAAAGGAGGTAACTCTAATGAACTCTCCAATTTTCGGCCTATTGCCCTTCTATCTCCACTATCCAAAATAATGGAACACTGCATACACCATCAACTCCTACATTATCTCTTGAATAACAACTTGCTTGTAGACTCACAACATGGTTTTAGGCCCTACCACAGTACTTCAACTGCCCTTCTCTCCTTCACTGACACTATCAATAAAAATCGCAATAACAACCTGTTCTCCTCTGCACTATTCTTGGACCTCTCAAAAGCATTCGATATGGTCAACCATCAACTTCTCCTCTACACCTTAAAATCCCTCTCACTTGATTCACAAGCATTACAGTGGTTTGACTCATACTTGACTAATAGAAAACAAGCAGTCCTCTGGGACAGCCATCCATCCTCTCAACTCCCAGTTACTATTGGCGTCCCACAAGGATCCATCTTAGGTCCCCTACTTTTCTCTATTTTCATAAATAACCTGCCCACTTCCCTCCCTACATCCACTTGTATACAGTATGCTGATGATTCCACTCTCATCTGCTCTGCTCCATCCCCAGTAGAACTCCACTCCTCTACCCAATTGGTCTTCACAGCAGCAGAAAAATGGTTTCAACATATCTGTCTCCTCCTAAATCCCCAAAAAACCAAACTACTACTTTTCACCCCAACCCTTAAATCCACCCCAATCACTTTTTCCATTGTGTCCTGTAATGGCACTATCATGAAACCTGACTATTCCACAAAACTGCTAGGCGTCACCATAGACAATCAGCTAAATTTTGACTATCACATTGATTTAACTATCAAGACAGTTAATAAAAAGATTGGTGCCCTTTACAGACTTAAGCCCTTTCTTACTGCCACATCCCGAGTGTCTCTCACCCAAACTCACCTCATTTCTACACTACTGTATGCCTCTCCTTCTTTTATCAACATGTCTAAAGCTAATCTTCAGAAACTGAATATAGCCTACCATAGTATTGCCAGATTTGCCACTGGCTCTCCATTCCGTACTCATCACTGTCTTAACTTAAAGAAACTTAACTGGCTAGAACTTCCAAACCTAATACTCCTACAGCAACTAATCATCACTTTTAAAATTCTACATTACCCCTCCAACACACCCATACTGAATAACCTCATCACACCTTATAAAAATCTCACTACACTTAGATCAGCCAACAAGCTTCTAGTTACTACTCTGAAATCTCATAATAAATCAGGTGACTCCTTATTTGCAAACACTATCGGTTCATATTGGAATAAACTTCCCACAGAACTGACATCCTTAGGCTCATGTCACCTTTTCAAAAAGCAGATTAGAAATCACTTACTAAATCACTGGCTATGCCCATGCTCCAATCCCGACTGAGCTCAGCAAATTTGTTACCCTCTCTAGTCCCCTCCTTTGTACCTTCACTCTCTTGTTCAAAATTCTGACTGACTTCCCCAGTCCCCTCTTTTGTACCTTCACTCTCTTGTTCAAAATTCTGACTGACTTCCCCAGTCCCCTCTTTTGTACCTTCACTCTTTTGTTCAAAATTCTGTTTGACTTCCCCTCTGACCATCTGCTTTCTTTCTCTTGCTTCTTTTATCTGACTTCCTATATCCTTCTGCCTTTTGCATTCATCACTACCTTTGTTCCCCCTCTCTTCTCCTACAGGCTACTCCTCAGCTTTACTATGCCCATAATATTCGTACCAAACGGAAACTGTACTTTTTCCACTTTCTGCTTACTTCATTTCTGCACTCATCAGGTAATGAATCCTTGTTGTCTGGACTGTGACTACAGAATTTTCTGCTACCTTGTTGTGTGGTGTGTGAACTCAGCATGTGCTGCTTCTTGCACAAACAAATTGTTAGCTTCATCGTCAACCCACCTATAGATACAATGCATGTAGCAGCTAAGACAGCTCTGCTTTTAAGACTTATTTTGGGTTTATATGCAGCCATTACATTGAATACAACCATAAGCATAGGTGTAAAAGTGTCTTTATCCTATTACATTTTATTCCTATTGGCTTCTGTTATACTGTCATGAGGTAGTTCTATGTTTTTTACATTTGCTGCTGCTTACTACATGGAAATAACCTTAGTGGAATGATATATATATATATATATATATATATATATATATATATATATATATATATATATATGCAGATATGCTTAATGGATGGGTCATGCAGCTGAGATATGGAGGCTTGATGTTATTGTGTGCCATCTTCACTGAGAGGTGTATCTTCTTTGGTATGCAGGGCTTCTCTGGCCAGGCCTTCAAACACAGGCTACACAGAAAAGGAAAGTCTCTGAGAGTAGTGATAGAAGTTGAAGCAATACAAAATGCGCTTAATATTATTAATAACATCAAATAAGATTTCTTGGATGTCCTTGTCTCCTTACAGAATTAAAGAGGAGAAGATTATGTCATTTACCACCCAACAGGTTTTTGTTTTAGGAAAGTGTTTTTAAGTTTAACCTGAAAGCAGCCTACATCAGAGTAGCAAGTCATATAAAAAGACTCAGTGTTTTATACAAAATCTGATGGATACCAAACCAATGAATGTCATTTGGAGGCAGCAGAATTTATGTTAAAGGTAATACAAATAATGGCTAGCATTGACCTTGTGAAGCCATTAAAGCCAGTTCCTCCTTTCCATTCCTTACCCCTCAGGTGTACAGATGCAAAATTAAGCTCTCTTTTCCCTAAAACCACCCATAATGCTGTAGAATTATGGTGTGTGTGTGTGTGTGTTTCAGCCTTTGGAAATGCCAGATCAAAATGTGGCAGAGAAGCTGAAACTCAGAGTTACACATTTTATGTGGTAAACCTAAAGGATCCACATCTTTACAGTTTAGTTGAATAGCATGTAAGATTGTGGTGAGAGACATTCTAATGGTCTCTCATCCTTATTTGAAGTTCAGAAAACAGCATGGTCTGCTTGTGAGCTAAGAGTATCTCAGAGACATCACCAAAGTCTCAGAAGTGCAACAGACACCAAGGCAGTATGACATAAGGTGGGATGTCTGAAACATAAATAGATATGTTGTATACTAATTCTTTCCAAGTAGTTTGGCATATGCCATGTAATAGGAAATGGCCAGTGGAATCTATGACCAAAAAGACATTACAACATAATTTAGTTAAAAAACAATCACAAAAACTGTGGTGTTGATAGCTCAAAAAACATATAATATATGAGCACACATCCTCAGCTAACTTGCAAACCTTAACACCAAGAAACACAGTTCCAAGAGATACATAGGCAATTCAGAGCAACCAAAAACACAAAAGAAAAACCGTCCAACCAAAAACTCTTAAAATATATTAAATAAAACAATATATAAAAGTAAAATATGTTTCCGATGTCATCTCAGATTTTCCAAGATCTGAGAATGTTGCATTTAAATGCATTAAATTCATAGACCAGTGAAACACAAGATGTATTTTTTCTCTCTCTCGCTCTATCTCATACACACACACACACACACACACACACACACACACACACACACACACACACACACACACACCACACACACACACACACACACACACACACACACACACACACACACACACACACACACACACACACACACACACACACACACACACACACAACCTTTATCTGCATTTTAATTGCATTAAATAATGTTTCCAGAAAAAGGGTTTAATAAATGTTTAACAGATGCAATATCATTCAATCCATAGCCATGCACAGCATCTAATAAAATCTACCAACTGATTTCTGCGCAAAGTAAGTCTTTATTAAGCTTATCATCATATGAGACCTTAAAATAGTTTTCGCAATCACTGAAACTTCAAATTAACCTTATGATATGAATCACTATCATGTCTCCACAGGAATCGTAAGACAGTCAAGGGTACTATATCTTACAACTATCTTACAACTTAGAATGTACCTTTCTTGTCAAGGAGGGCTAAGCATGGCAATGTTGAGGTGCATTTATGAATGGCTATCCAATTATAATGGCCCCTTTGAAAAAGACAGTGTAACACACTGCTTTATATACAGGGAAGCCCATGCCAGTGGTGAGGCAGATGCTGAGTAACAAAAATACCTATGCACCTTTGTTTTCTTATTCTATTGAAGCAGGTTTAGGTCCCTTGTTGGAGTAATTATGAGGCTGTTTTATATCTGAAAAGTACAAGGAATCCTCTGTTACTGGGTCCCTGATTGCTCAGAAGGCAAGGAACAGGTCTTCCCTGAGAAACCTATAAGACACGGAAAAGAAAGTTAGTACTTCTAGTCTATTCTGGTAGTTTAGAGATTTTAAGACCGTGGTTCTCTTTGTTAGGGACTTCTTGGTTATTTCCAGTGGTTTGATATGTTTGGTGATGTGCATCCCAGTGATTTTTGTATATTATATAAAACTTCTGGTCAGTACTGAATACAAAGTGAGAATATCAGCTTTATATTAGGATGACATTCCCTTTGGGATCAGTTGTGTCAGGTAGACGGATTTCCTGCAGTCTCTTCCTACATGGTTATCAAAGGAGAGGCAATTATCAAACCAGTTTCCCAGATGTCTAACCAAATTTTCATTTTGAAGTGGAGTATTCTCAATGCTGTATACTAGGGGGATTGTTTGTCTGTCAAATGTAACAAAGTCACATTTGTAGCATTTGATGTAAGCCAATTTTCAATGCACCAGACATTTATTTCTACTGGAGGGCTTCTATGTCAAAGATTGACTTGACAATGATTCTCAGTTTGCCGTCATCTCTTGCTAAAACATTTTTGTCATCTTTAGTTTTGATGTCTCCATGGTATTTTAAACTCTGAATAAATAATGTATGTTTATTTACCAACATTCCCTTGGATTCAAAACATGTCTAACACCGCCATGGAAGGACTACACTGGAAATGTCAAAGTTGCACAAAGTGGCTGGAAGTTAATTATCAATTATGAAGTGGTAATGGCTCAACAAGTAACACTCCTATCTTTGATGCTGGAAAATCAAAATGCCTCAGGTTATATTCCCACACAAGGTGACTGGATTCATGTTTTCATTACTGATACTGACGTTCAGCATTAATGGTGCCATACTTTTGAGTGTAACAATCTTTGGCAAAGATGTTAAACCAAGGTGCTATCTGCCAGTGTTGGTGGTAGCTCAGGCTGATGTAAGACATCCTATGACACTTATTGAAAAGGATAAGGAAAGTTCCATTGACCTGGCCTAATATCTCCTAGTCAGTAAGAATAGGACCTCAGGTCTCAACAGAAAAGATGCATCTAGCTTAGTGTGACTTACCCAATCAATAAAGTCAATAAAATAAATATTTAGGAGGAATTCAGTGCCTTAGCCATTAGCTCTGTAAGAAATCTGCTTATGCAAATGACAGTACTAGTGAGAGGAGAGGTGGTTAGTAAACGTGGCTGCAAAAAACTCAAGCGACATTAATGTATATATAAGCTGCATACAAATAAGTATGCCCATCCAAATGTCTAACATCATGATGCTATGAGAATTGCTGCAATGTCTCTGTTAAGTTTTATCTATGAGAATGGTGAGAAGGTAAAAGTACAAGAAAGTTAGAAAAGTGAAAAGCAAGCAAGGGAAACTGAAGAAAGATGCAAAGAAAAAAAGTGTAGGAGTGGGAAGACAAAGTTTTGTT
The DNA here is from genome assembly GCF_019279795.1 of Protopterus annectens. NCBI lineage: Eukaryota > Metazoa > Chordata > Ceratodontiformes > Protopteridae > Protopterus > Protopterus annectens. The sequence continues at coordinate 914,154,590 of NC_056732.1, forward strand.
TTTTTTTTTTCCCCAAGAAGGGTACATGGGAAAGGTTGTGTGAAGAAATCGAGGGATGGGAATAGTGTAGAGGTATGGAGGTGGGGGCACATGAACAATCATAAAATCCAGACAAAAAACAATGAGGAGGTGCTGACACACAAGGTGATGTTGACAATGGATGGAGACACATATTGATAAAGGAATGGTAAGTGGTGATAGAGAGGATGGGACAAAAACAGAGGAGGAATATGTCACACAAGGAAGGGGAGCACCAAGATGGATGATAAGGAGGATTCCCAGCTCCTGATTATGCTGCTTTAAGCAAGACCCAGTCAAAGGTCAGTCACCACCGTGATTGATTTCGAGCTGCATCCTGTTTCAGATGGCACACTAGGTAGTTGGAGGCAGTAACACAACTATCCAAGTCACCTTCATCATAATCAGCCTACTTTTTTCCTGTTTTCTACATGGGTTCACAGTGTTGTGTCAACTGTTGGTATTTCTCACTAATCAATGCAACTCTCCTGCCTTCTTCAACACTCATGCCTGACTGTCACAGGTCTTCGTTCACACAATCCATCCTCCTCTTTCCTGGATGCAATAATTTCCTCTTACCTTTTTCACATCTGTCCCAAATCTTCTTCAACATATTGTCTTCTGCTTTCTGGCACATGTGCCTGAACCACCATAATCTGTTCTGTTTGACCTTTTCTGCAATTGGAGTTACTTTGTCTTTTGCTCTTATGCCATCATTTTTTATCTGTGTCACAGTGTGCATCCTACTACCCATCCAAGGCACTTCATCTCCACCACCTCTAGCTTCCTCAACTGCTCTGCCTTTACAGCCCTAGTTTTTGTACCATTCAGTAGTACTGGATAGTACCACTGTATTGTACACCTTATTTTTCAGCTTCGTTGGTATGATTTTGTCATGCACTGTACCAGAAACTCTGTACCAGTTGGCTGCAGCCCCTCTGATTCTAGCTTTGACTTCCTCATTCAAACTTTATTTCTCCTCCACCACCCCTACCAGATACTTGAAGCTGTTAACCTGTTGCACTCTCTTTCATTCTGTCTCTTCTGATTTTCCCCATGTGTGTCATTACAGCTGTTGTATCTGTAGTTAGCTTCATCTCAAGTGCCTTTCACTTTTGCATCTCATTCCCCTATCCTTTGCTGACATTCTTGCTTAGAGTCTGTCTGTAATGCCACATTGTCTGCAGACAACAGCTTTGTTGATCTGTCCCCTCTGACCTGTTTGCTAAAGTAGTCCATCACCATTATGAACAGCAGAGGGCTCAGAGCTGAACCCTGGTGCACACTCACTGGGAACCCCTCTGTGAGACCAAATACTGTTTGTACTGGAGTTACTGGGTCCTTGTACATAGTCTGCATTAATTCTACCAACATTTCTGGGACTTCAAACCACCACAAGACTGCCCAAATCAGCCTTCTTAGGACCTTCTCATAGTTTTCTACAAATCTAACAATGATAAATTGGACTCTTATTTCAAGCTTCTTCTCAAATACCTGTTTCACTACAAACATTACATCAACTGTGCTGCATCCTGATTTGAATCCAAACTGCTCATCTCCCATCTTAATTTCTACTACTCTGTGTATTCATTCATCAGTCACCCTCATCAGAACTTTCATGCAATGTGACAAGAGTCTGATATCTCCGTACTGCCCACAGTTGTGAATGTTCTCTTTGTTTTTGAAAACTGGCGATAGTATGTTTATTCTCCAGTTATCTGGGATATGCTGTCCTCTCCATACTGCAGATGCCATATGCTAACCGTCTAAAAAAAACCCAGCTATACTCTGTGGCATATCGTCTACTCAATGGTGATCTCTGCTTAACATACAAGGCCATGTCAAACCCTGAGCTGTTGGACATGCTCCACTTAAAGAAATCCCAATCCCTCAGAGCCACATGCTCCAGGGAGCTAAACCTTGTCATCACAATGAACAAAACATGCTGGAGGGATAGGTTCCTGACCCAGAGACTCCCCATACGCTGGAATAGACTGCCCATACATGTTAAGCAGAGCGCCTCATTGGCCCTCTTCAAAAGGAACCTTGAGGATTGGATGGGAGATAGGAAATTCACCCCGGGGATCATGTCATTCGCCCTGCTAGACAGGGGCCCAGAAAAGTAAATATTGTGGGAAGAAATATCCAGGGAATTGTTAGGCTTGCATAGGCCCTAGGGCTGATAGCCTAGTACCAACCTATGAACCTATGAACCTATGAGGACCTTCAGGAGCCATTTCTCCCCATATCACCCAATATTTTTATCATATCTGCTGTGACCTCGTCTGAGCCAGCTACTTTCTTTGACCTCATTTTCCTTAGTGCTGTTCTCACTTCTTCTATGGTGGACTCCTCCTCTTCTCTAATCATATTCAGTGTCTGAAGCAGTGCAGCTTCTGTGAGGTTTTCTTCATTCAAAAGCTACAGGAAGTACTCCTTCCTTCTGCCATTGATGTTCTGAGGACTGGTGAGCAGGTTGTTTCTGGCATTCCTTATAAAGGGCATCTGACTGCCTTCTTTATCTTTCTGTCTTTGGCTTGCAACCTGGTATAGTTCATTTGTACCATTTACTGTGTCACTTTAAAGTAGATTGCATCTGCTGCCTTATTCCTTGCTATTGCAACTTCTTTCTTACCCGGTAAACATTTGAAATGCCGTGGCCTGCTAGAGTGAGTCCTAAAATGCAGATACTGAATGGTTGAAAGATTGGACTTGTATATACAAAGTCCAAGATGCCATTTCTCTGAATATTCCCTTTTTTCTGAGGTATGGCAATGTTGGAGTAGTTATATATAAGTTATTGGAGTTTGGGTATTGTTCTCCCTATATGGGGGTGTGCCCCCCCTGCAAAAATAAGTTTTAAGGAGAAGAGATGTTTTTGAGATTTCCTTTTTTCTTGGTTTTCAGTCTTTTGCTTTTCAACATGCGACATTTCAAGTGCCTATATTTTAGTAGGGAGCCTTCTTAGCCTCTTTCTTGGCCAAACATTATTCCTTCCTAGTCTGGTCCATCTTTTCTATCTCCCACTTTTTTTCTCTACTCCTTCTTCCTTTTGATGATGTCCTGGACTTCTGTATTCTACCACCAACTTTCCTTGTGTACCTTATTTCCAAAGTTGGCTCAGTTACATATCTGTTCTGTAGTCCTCACACATGCTGTTTTGAGGCATTTTCATTCTTCTTCTTCAGCTCCAACTATTTCCTCTTCTTGACGGAGTAGATCCCTGAGTAATTCCTTCAACTGTTGTGTTTTCTCTCCAGTCAATTTCCAGGTCTTTAGCCTTGTCTCTGTTGACCTTAGAGCTTTATCTGACAACTGCTTACAACTGATTATGGCAACCAGTGGTTTATGCTGTGGGCTGACTGTTTCAATGGAAAGCAACATTGCAATCTCTGATACTACCCCAGTGCCCTTTTCTTACTAGGAGGAAGTCTACCTGACTTGCATGTTGGCCATTCTTATATGTGATCTTGTGACTGTCTCTCTCTCTCTCTGAACCATGTGCTAGCTACTATCAAGCCATTTGCCAGAGAGAAGCCTAGAATGGCTTCTCCTTCGTTGATCTTGTTGCATCACCTGTGTGCACCCAGGCAGTCCTCATACCTATTTCTCTCTGTCCCAATATGTGCATTCAGGTCACCCATTATCAGCATCAATTTATGTTGCCCTGCTTTATCGAGCAGGTCCAGCAACTGCTGTCTGAATGCCCTCCTTAAAAACTATCACAACCCAGCTGTGGTGCATAGGCTGAGCTTATGAATACTATGCTTTCATTAGGCAGGCGTCTGATTGCCATGAGTCTGTCATTAATTCTGATGACATCCCTCACTGCCTTCTGAAGCCTCTCCCTCACTACAGTTCCCACACCATTTCTAGCTTGCCCTCCTCCTGGATAGCAGACTCTAGATCCCAAGCCTAGTAGCTTTGCCACAGTGCCCTTCCACTTTGTCTCCTAAATACATAGGATGTCCAGCCTCCTTCTTACCATCATGTCATCCACTTCCAAGCTGCATCCTGTCAGAGAAAATATATTGCGTGTGACAATTTTTAGCTCATATTTGGTAGGTTGGTTGGTTTTATGTCTAGTATTTGCTCAACAGGGCTATCCCAGGTAACTCAAACTGGATAACTGGACACCAGTCAGCAAGTAGCTTATTGACGCATGGCTGTTGGGCTTTATGGTGGACACACACTGGCCAACAGGGGCGCATACACCCATCCTACCTTTATCATGGATCTCTGGCATAGGTCAGACTAGGTGAGATCCTCAACCCACTTATCACAAAAAACAATGCCCATATGGCGACATTAGTCAACATGACCAAATAACCTAGAGCCATATTTTACACTGTAGAGTGGTTAGGCCTGCCACAGGATGCAGTCTGTGATTCATGCTCTCCTATCATGAGGATACTGTGCACCACAGTAGATACCCAAAGTGGTTGGTCTATACAACTCTTCCCATTGTAAGGCCCCAACTAGGGTCTGTGCTGCTACTCACAACTCAATTACTGGGTGAGTTTGAGAAGAAAATACTCAGCATGTTTTTCAGAGGTGGAAGGAATCCCACAGAGACATAGTAAGAGCATTCAAGCTCCAATCAGGCGCTGGCCAGAAGTCAGGATCAAACCTTGTACTTGTGCATGAGAACTTTAACTATTATTATTAATGATATAACTATGTAAGTTTTCCTGCTTTATGAATGTATATTACAACTATGTAATTTTCTTGTTTTTTTTTTTGAATTTTTGTATATTTAATGTCATTGTATCTTTATATATATATTTTTAATTTATGTATGTTTAATGTCATTGTATTTTAATGGAGATTTTCTCCTCAGGTCTCCACTGAAAATGGGCCTTTGGCTCAGCTGGACCAACCCAGTTAACAAATGAGAAATAAGTAAATAAATAAATGTCAACTGGTCTCTAACCAAGTGCAAGAGGGAATTCGTAGATAATGAAGTGTAATCCACAGGTTGTGTCACTAGAGAGAACAAAAAAAACTGCTAAGGTGATGAACCTCAAGAGGCTACCAGAGACACCTCCAAGTTGCCATGGATCACTTGACTTCTATCACCCAATCGAAAAGCATGCATGGAGGCAGATGCTGACCTAACAGGAGAAGGATAAGCATGAAGGTGGTGTGGAGGGGAAATGGCTGCCACACCACATACATAGCATTGGGTAATACTGCAGAAAATAGGACATAAATGAAAAGAAATAAAAAAAAATCATATAAAATATAAAATACTAAAGAATGATAGCATCAAACAAAGAGAAAAAAAAATTGCTATCCTGTCCGCATTTGATGATCATTCCTCTCAGCCATATTGCACACAGTATCTGGACAAGGAATAATGGGACAAAGGCACAAAACAGGACAAATTTTAAATATTGCTCTTATAAACTTAAAAAGTTGCTAGAATAGCAGGAGGTATTTTGCCAGGTGCCATGATGCTGACTATGTATACAATGTTATATGCTCATACAGGAAGAAGTGAGTACAAGGATGGAAGGGCTTGTGATACTAATGTCAGAATGATACAGCTGACCATGAGAGATCATTAAAGGTGGGCATGTGTCTGTCCCATTTGATATTCCTTATGGCACAGTGACAAAGACAGGCCATTTAGCCATGGGCAGTGTTGGGTAAGAACGGATACTGAAAGGCAGACTATATCACTGTGTTGTAAAGGCAAGACAGTGGTGGTAACACATGTAACTTTCAGCAAACAATGGACAACCACTATAATGTAAACTAGTATGTAATATGGGACAGAATTGTTATATGTTACCAATATCATAGGCACACCACTTGGTAGAGACACATGCATGACCATTCATTGGACTAGCACATTATTAATACAATAAGATTCAGAGCTTGCATTCCACAGGACCTCCAGTTCTGTGGCAGTTCACAAAATGGTAGTGAGTCAACAGGCCTATTTGTCAGTAACCATGTGGTTAGTGCATGATGTATGGTCATGGTAAACTGGACACATATTAGCACATGTGGAATGTATGGATTCCCTGAACATTCCCTGTGTGCATGTGGGTTAGCATGCCAGCATATATACAGAGTTTGTGCCAGGTAAAATACAGTCATGTTACATATGTGTGTTACCTCTACACAATTATAACAATGGGCAATACAATGCTTCTGTGATATACAACATATACTTGCTTATCTTTATAATGACATGAATCATATTTATTGTATATGGAGGGCAAGAGATTTTAAGAAGGACCAGACAATGCACAAGGGAAGGACATGACACAGACAGAAGGGTTACAACATGATGAGGGATTGGGTGGGTTGCCTGATCTTGCTGCTGATGTTTTTCTCAATCTGGTCCTGAGATGTAAAACAGTAGAATGAAATACATGCATCATGAACTAAATAACTGGGCACAGGCTTGTAATACATACCTATTATACACCTCCTGACTTCTACACTTTGACATAGAAGTCCGAGATGCTATGTTAGGCCTGCACTGCTCACCACAGCAGTGGACGCCACTAGCAACAGTCCCCGCCCTGGATAGGCTGTGCAAGCTATCCACTCTATACTGTTGACCCTAAAAAGAGTCCCTTAGAAGGATCTTCTGGTGGTCTCTATACATAAGGGGCAGAAATATTTTGCTGTCTTTAGAGCATTACCTGGGAATCCTGCTACCCTCGATGTCTTCAGAAGACATAGCTGCATGTCAGATCCCAGTCCAGAAAAAATTGGTAGACCTCTCATGCCAAGCATGCTGCTGCTGTTGACACATGAAATGCAACACAGGACTAATCGGTCTGAGTGAAATATTGTGTCACACCATATCATTGTCCAAATAACACACAGCATAGCAGAATGGTGTTAGGGTGTGAACTATGACATGTGAAAAGTATGCATTAGTACTGCTATGGGCCATAACATTGTAATGCATTTCCCCATAGCCTTACTGAGGTCATTAACCTGTGCATTGCACATTGCGGGTACTCACTGGAGAGCACAATACTGAATGAGTCTGATAGGACAGCCCTGGGAGGATGCAGAGTGAGATACATGTGAGGTTCAGAAATATTTGTTCTTTTTCAATAATTTTTATTTTCTTGTTTTCATTTATATAAAACACAAATATTTCCATTCTTACAGCATTACCATCAGTGAGTGTTATACATTGTAGTCAATATAGTTATATGTAGGTCATAAAACATATCTATTTACACGATATACAAAGAGGCTTTGTCATTCAATTTCATTGTTATAAAAACAGCACATACAATAAGGATTTCAAGTCCATTGTTTGACTGTGTGATCGTGTGCATATTTCTTTGTTCTTTTGTACCTTGTTACTATGTAGTATGTATGATGTTTTATGCTAATATGATGTTAAAGGTTTGTTCCCAAATTTCTCGGGCTTTCATATTTTTGTTTCTTTTATCCATTACTATTTTATGGGCTAAGAGATGTTTTATAGCTATTTTTTGAATCCCTACCAAGATATATTTGTAGGGTCTAACCATTTGAGAGCTATGTATAGCTTCATTAATAAGAAAATTATTATAAGTATATTCGCTTGTTTTCCTGATATGTTAGATGGGCGAATATGTAGGAGGGTAAATTCCCATTTTAGTGTTGATGTTTGATATCCCATTTTTTGCAGTTGTATCTTGAGGGAATTCCAGAATTTGTACACACATTTGCAACTCCAAATTATATGCACTGGGTCTGCTACCTGGTCCTTGCAGTGTGGGTAGCATGGTAATTTGGATGCATTGAATTTGTGGAGTATTGCGGGTGTGAAATATGCATTATTATTTATCATGAGCTGTGTGTATGACAGCTTTTTAAGGGGTATACTTTTCAGTGTTAGATTGATTGCATGACTTATTTGCTGGTCATCTATGGATGGTTTTAATTTTCTCCAGTAGTTTGAGAAAAGTAGGGCCTTCTGAAATTTGGTTTCACCTATCATTTTATATGAGTTAGATACTGTTTTCCTTGTTGTAAGAATAGTCTTCCAAAGCAGAGTACAGTTTTCCATGTCACTATTAATTATAGTAAAGTTTTGGAGGTAGCTGGAACACAACTCTTTGATTTGTCTTAGAATTATTATATATGATTTGGGTAGATTTAAGTTACTTCTCAATTCTTGGGTTGTACAGTTAAGGTATGAGTAGATATATTGGATTATTTTGTCCTTTAATTGAGGAAAAGAGTTAAGGTCTAGCATCTTGTCATTCATTTTTAGATTTGGATTTTTATGCAGGGGTTGTAGTGTTACCATAGCTTGCCCAAGGTTTAAGGAATGAAAGAATTTTTGTGTTATATTTATAAAATGTTTTAAGGGATGTATAATGTTATAGGTTTGTAAATCTTTTTTGTTTAAAAAGGGAAGCACTTTGGGATTGATGCCTAGTGCTTTAATGTACATATAGAATATTGTCACCCAAGGAGGTAAAGGAGTTTTCATTGTCGGATTATGTTCTGCTATTCTCAATTTTCTGTTAGTGTTGATAATAGACTAATTAAGTTTTAAAATCTGGCAGGTTCAGACCCCCTTTGCTCTTGGGAAGTGTTAGTTTCTGATACGAGATTCTGTTTTTTTTTGGGTTCCCATATGAATTTTGCTAGGAAGGTATGAATTTGTTTGAAAAATGTATTATGTATAGTTATCTTTGATGTAATGAATATATATGTTAGTCTAGGTAAAATGTTCATTTTGATTATTGATACTTTGGCCAGAAATGGTAGCTTAAGGTTATTCCACCTTTTAAAGTCTTGCATTATGCTTTGCCATTTAAGAGTTATGTTATGCTGGTAGAATTACTTGCTGCTCTGGATTAAAGTAATTCCCAGATATTTAGTTTCTTCTTTAATTTTTATTGCATCTATTAGTGGTATTAATGAGATAAGTTTGGGCAGCCTTAAGGGAAAGATATTAGTTATATTGAGGTTTAATTTGTAGTTAGACATGATTGAAAATTGTTCAAATGTAGTTATTATTTTAGTTATGTCTGAGTTTAGTGTAGTGAAGTATATGTTTAGATCATCTGCGAAGGCGGTGAGATATACTTTGAAGTTGTGTGTGTTGGGGGGGGTTATGGTATGTGTTTTGTTTAATATAAAGAAACAGGGGTTGTAGTTATAGGTTGAATAGAAAGAGCGATAATGGACATCCTTGTCTTGTTGTTTTTTATCATAATTCTATTTGACCATGTTTTATTTATACATAGGGATGTGTATGGATTGCTATAGAGAATTTGGATGATCTGAATGAAATTGATAGGTATGTCAAAATAAGGTAATATTTAAAGTAAAAATTCTAGGTTAACCATGTCAAATGCCTTATGGGCATCTACTACCATTGCATAGATATTAAAATTCCTTTGATTTGTAAAAGATATTAATGCATCCAATGTTAGAGTGTTGTCACTGGTCTTTCTTTGTGGTGTGAACCCAGATCGCTCTGGAGGGATGATTTTCTCTATCAGGTTTTTTAATCTATTTGCGAGTATTGAGGTCAGAATCTTTGTATCTATATTTAAAAGGGAGATGGGTCTCTAACTATCTGGGTTTTTGGGGTCTGTCTGCATGTTCTTTTAGTATGAAAATAGTTTTGGAGGCATTGAAGTGAGTATGAAAATAGTTCTGGAGGCATTGAAGTGAATATCATTTATGTTGTTATTTATTATATAGTTCAGCACATAATGTAGTAGTTTAGCAAATGGGGGGGGGTGAAAGTTTTATAAAATTCTGGCATACGTTCATCTGGTCCTGGGGTCTTATGTGACTTCAAATGTTTAATTGTTGCGCTTATCTCATTGATGGAAATAGGTTCCGTTAGTTTTTTTTGTTGATCTAAATCTAGTTTAGGGAATTTTAGTTTTTGAAGAAAATGCTCTCTATCTTCCTTAGAGGTTTGTTCTCCATAGATTTGAGAGTATATTTGAATACTTTGATAATTTCTTAATTTATTGTGTAGTTTTTGGCCTTGTAATTTATTTCTGATATATTTGAGGTGGTTTTGTGTTGAGAGATGATTCTGTCCAAGGCTCTGGATGGTATTTGGGCTTCTTCTGCATAATTAGCTAACATTCTTACCTCATAAAATGACAGCTTTCTGTTTTTTAACATATAGAGGTCTCTTTGTAGTTTTAGGAGATCAACTTCAGTCTGGCTATTAGGGTTATTTAGTAGTTCTCTTTCCAGTTGTTCTATTTTCCCTTTCAATGTATACTTCTGTTTTAGTTGTATTTTTTTATAATATGCTGCTTTTTTGTTGAATGTTCCTCTGATTTGTGATTTGGCTGCAGCTCATTTTATGTCTATTGGGACTTGGGATCTGGAGATTTTTGCAAGGGATGCCTTTAATATTTCTTCAACTTCTTTTATTACATCGGTTTTGATAAGCAGGTTAGGATTTAATGACCAGTTATGACCTCTATTAGCTAAGTACAGTTTTTTTGTCCCAGTTGATAAACAATGTGACTTTGGAATGATCTGAGAAAAACCTAGTGTGTATAATTGTTGTTGGATCCATGTTAATGAGATGTCTGAGATTAAAAACAAGTCTATTCTTGACCACATTTTGTGGCACTGAGAGTAGAATGTGAAATTCCTGGATTTATTCTTGTTATTCCCAAATTTAAAAGGGTCATATAGTTTAAAGTCTTGTTTAAGTTCATTTGGAGCTATTGTGGCTTGTTTATTTTGTGTTTTAATCAGGTTAGAGTTGTCTTTTTCTGGGTTTTGATATGTGTTCCAGTCACCCCCAGTTATTAGGTAGTGATCTTTAAGTTGGTTTAGAATTGGGTAAAATGACATAAAAAAGTAATGTTGGTTACTACAGGGTGCATATAGATTAAGCACTATTATGGGTTTTGGTAATCCTGGGTTGGTAAATGTTATGTAATAGGTTTATAGGTTGGTATTAGGCTATTAGCCCTAGGGCCTATACAAGCCTAGCCATAACAATTCCCTGGCTATTTCTTTCCACACTATTTACTTCCCTGGACCCCTGTCTAGCAGGGCGACTGACATGATCCTCAGGGTGAATTTCCCTTCTCCCATCCAATCACCAAGGTTCCTTTTGAAGAGGGCCAAAGAGGGGCTCTGCTTGACATGTATGAGCAGTCTGTTCCAGAGTATGGGGAGTCTCTGGGTCAGGAACCTATCCCTCCAGCATGTTTTGTTTATTGTGATGACAAGGTTTAGATCCCTGGGGCATGTGGCTCTGAGGGATTGGGATTTCTTTAAGTGTAGCATATCCAACAGCTCTGGGTTTGTCATGGCCTTGTATGTTAAGCAGAGATTGCCTCGGTGTAGATGATATGTGACAGAGTATAGCTGGAGTTTTTTAAGGTGGTCAGAATAGGGCATCTGCTTTAGACCTGTGATTCTTTTAGTGAGGTATTTCTGCGGCCTTTTCAGTTGTTGCAGATGTCTTGAGAGGTACATACCAAATGGGGCATTCTGTTCTATAATGGGTCTAATGAGGGATGAGTACAGTGGGACAATGACCTCTTTTTCTGGATGAAAAGCCCTTAGTGATGAAGTATGCTACATAGAAGGATTTTCTGACTGTTGTGACGATGTAGTTATTGAAGGTGAGACCACTGTCCACCTGTATCCTTAAGTCTCTTATCACACTTTTGGTGTTTAGTGTACTGCCACCTATGTGGTAATTCACAGGTACATGTTTTTTCCCAAAGGGGATAACTATACATTTCTTGGCATTGAGCTTGAGCCCATGGCTCTGGCACCAAGCATCTGTTTCTGTAAGGCCCTTTTGTAAAGTATCCACATCATTTGGGGATTCAATAATGGCTCCCAGTTTACAGTCATCTGCGAACTTTGTTAGCCAGAGTCCCTTAGTGTTGGCCTGTACTTCAGAGAAGTAAATACCAAACAAGAGTGGTCCCAGGACTAAACCCTGAGGTACTCCACTTGTCACTTGTCTGTAGCTGAATTTGGAGTTGGCTACTTTTACAGTCTGGGTTCTGTCAGTAAGCCAGTTGGCAAACCATCGAGTGACGTAGGGATTTATGCCCAGCTTATTACGTTTATCTATGATTTCAGAGTGGGGGATGGTGTCAAAGGCCTTGGCAAGGTCCAGATAGGCTGTGTGGACCACCTTACCCTCATCCACAGCTCTGAAGACCGATTCGAAGAAGTCAATCAGGTTCAGGAGACAAGATTGGACCTTCACGAACCCAAACTGGGTGGGGTCCAGTGTTTTAAGGTTGCCAATGTCCTTGTTTATAAGTTCCATGATAATACGTTCCATGGCCTTGCAGATCAGGTTCCTCAGACTGATGGGGCGGTAGTTCCCGGGATCCAAGGTGGATCCCCCTTTATGGAGTGGGATAACTGTAGCTGTGTGCCACTCAGTGGGCACAAATCCTGAGGTGAAGGTATGATTAAACATGACATTTATGTGAGGTGCCAGTTCATTTAGTAGTTCATGTAATACACAGCCCTGGATGTCATCTGGTCCCATGGATGCTGTATTCTTAGCTTTGGAGAGTGCGTTTTTTACCTGTGTGGCCGTTATTACCGGAATTTGGCAATCTTCCGGTATTGAGATGGGCCATTTAGGGAGTGAGAGGGGGATGAAGTTGGCACTGAATCAATCTCCTAGGATACTGGCAATATCCTTGGGATCAGTATATTTAATGCCATTCTGTTGTAGCTCAGAGCAGATCAGAGCATTGCCATTTAGATACTTGACATAGTTATAGAATGTCTTGTGGTTGTCTTTGGAATCTTTGGCAATTTTATTTTCGTAACTAGCTTTGGAGAATTTTATGAGGGATCTCAGCTTCTTACTGAGGCTGATAAGGGAGATTTTTGCATCCTGGGATTTTCCTCTTTTCTGCAACAGTTTCTTCCTTTTGTTGTAAAGTTTGTTTATGGCAGGGGACCACCAGATTGGCTTCCTTTTTTTGGAGGAGAGCATCTTGGTTCTATTTGGGATGGCACAATTCATGCATGAGTGGATGTGCTTGTACAGTGCCTTAGTGTAGGACTCAGCAGTCGAACTTTCAGTTCCCGTCTGCATGGGTGTCATGAAGTTTATAACTTCTGACTTGAGTAACATGAAGTTGGCTTAGGAGAAGTTTTTTATGGAGGTTTCCTTACTGGGGGGTGGGATGTGGATGTTAATGGTGATTAGCTTATGGTCTGACCTGACCAATGAGGGGGTGACCATAGGTGTGGAGCATCGATTTCCCATGTTGGTAATGACCAGGTCTAGGATATTGGAGCCCCTGGTGGGGCCATGGATTAGTTGATCCAGGGCATTGGAATTTATGAATTCCAAGAACCGTCGGGCAAAGGTGTTGGTACACAAGTAGTTTTCCCAGTTAATGGCAGGGTAGTTGAAATCACCCAGTATTAGGGTGTCTGGTTGTATATTAATATTTTCCAGTATGTTTAGAAAGGTGTAGTGAGTATTTTGGGCATGGTGGGGGATCTGTAGCAAGCTACAGTTTGGATTGCAGTCTTACCTAGAGTTAGTTGCACATGGAGAATTTCATAGAACAAAACCATAAAAGACAAACCAACTGGTAAAAGGATAGGCGTCCAGAAACACAATCAGAGCCGGCAAATAATACGAAAAAACGTTTAATAAGTGCTTTCGGTGTGGACTGTGCCTCACCTTCTTCAGACAAAAGGAAGTACAAATAACAGTCTTTTTATAATGAGTTAAAGGAAAGTACTAGTATAATTTCCATAAAACCACAAAAGTGGAAATGGTTATGAAACCTGCTCTAAAAACATGTACATATATATGCATGTTTATTGTTTTAAAAACGTCACAATAAATAAACATTAAATCATTAAGATATGAATAATACAGGCAACTGTGTAACATAACAAACATACTATGCAATCAGCCTAAAGCCTTCCAGTTAAAAATGGAAAATGAAAAAAAATCATGTGTGTGTATATATATATATATATATATATATATATATATATATATATATATACTTATATGTATGGCAAGATTGTACAGTGTCATAACTTAATAGGAAAACTTATTAACCATACAAAAAATGTATATATTATTAACGAATAAACATTGGACTTCTATGCACTCATAAATAAGACAGTTAATAAGTACATAAGTGCATGAAAATACTTAAAAAATAAAACTTAAGTGTTTTAACAACTAAATTCAGTGCATACAAATGTGAATTATCTCCTCAGAGCTAAAAGTCTCAAGATGCTTTTAATGGATAAGTTTTCGTTGAGGTCTGGAAAGATGTGTGCTCCTGTTTTAATTTGCCACATCAATTTGTCTGTCTCTAATAATATTTGCCAAGGTCCCCCTCTTATGTCATTAAGTCGTTGTTGAAGGATGGCAAACTTAAAACCATGCCCAGGGCAATCCAATATATGTTTGGCCAGTGCATTATCTGTGTCTTTCCTGTTTATGGCATAACAATGTTCATATATTCGCTGTTTAATTTTTCTTTCTGTTTTGCCAATATAGAATGCGTTGCAATGGCCGCATAGAGCTACATAAGTGACACTTCTGGTTTCACAATTATACCTGGAATTCACAATATATGATGTATTCTTAATGAAAAGCTTGTCGCCTAACAACAGAATGAATTTACATTGGGGACAAGCCCCACATTTAAACATTCCATTAGGGCTATTAGAATGTGTCTTTTTCTTTTTTTCGAGCAAGGACTTAAGGTTAGGGCCTCTCCTGTAGGTAGTTTTAGGCTTAACCCCTAATCTCTTAGACAGCGTTTGGTCTTCAGTAATGATGTTCTAATTTTTATTCAAAATATCTGTAATAACTTGATAATCAAGGAATATGTGCATAAGAAGCTAGTCTTATAAGGGCTTTTATTGTCCCTTTTAAGGGCTTCACCTTGATCTAGTTCATTTCTTTCATTTGGTTCAATTTGTCCTCTTAACAAGGGTTTAAAGTGACCAATGCTTCTTTTATATAACACTTCCTTTTTAATGTTGGCTACCAAGTTAATAGGATAAACTCTATTAGAGAACATGTGTTGCAGTTGTTCACATTCCATTACAAAATCACAGTTGTCTGAAATCATCCTAGCAGCCCTTACCATCTGGTCTTTTACAGCGGCTCTTTTTTGATGGTAAGGGTGACTGCTAGTGAAATGTAAAAATGTGTTGGAATAAGTTGGTTTCCTATATATAATGCTTTTATATCTGCAATTACTTCTATCATTAACCAACAAGATGTTAAGGAAGTTAATACTATTCTCTCCCAAGTTATAAGTAAACTCTAGGAAATTAGTCATCTGGGTAATACTATTAATAAAAGTTGGTACTAGGGTTTTATCCCCCTTCCAAATACAAAACATGTCATCTTGGTACCTTGTGTACCAGGAGACATTTTCTTGAAACAATTGGTTTGAAACAGTAGCATGTTTTCCCAATAGGCCATGATAGCGTTGGCAAAGCTGCCACCACACAGTGACCCCATTGCCACTCCTGTGTTTTGTAAGTAAAACTGCCCCTCAAAAAACATGAAGTTGTTAGCCAAAACTATCTCTAACAAAGTTTCAATCAAGTAGATGATGTTATCTTCTATTTTCTTGGATGCCAAAAAATCCCTTATCCACTCAAGACCCAATTTTTGGGGTGTGACAGTGTAAAGATCTTTAATGTCGATTGTTAAAAAACACACATCTGGTTCATACTTAAGCTTGTTAATATTATTAAGAAAGCCCCATGAATCTTTACAAATTTGGGGCTCACTTTCAATCAATGGTTTTAACACACTGTCAATATATTTCGTACACCCATAAGTAATTGACCCACGACCGTCCACAATGGGTCTGAAAGGGGGTTCAATAATAGCCTTATGAATTTTTTTTAATTTTCCATTTTTAACTGGAAGGCTTTAGGCTGATTGCATAGTATGTTTGTTATGTTACACAGTTGCCTGTATTATTCATATCTTAATGATTTAATGTTTATTTATTGTGACATTTTTAAAACAATAAACATACATATATATGTACATGTTTTTAGAGCAGGTTTCATAACCATTTTCACTTTTGTGGTTTTATGGAAATTATACTAGTACTTTCCTTTAACTCTTAATAGAGTATTAGCAATTAATTGACTTGTTTTTCAACTCATATTTGTACTTCCTTTTGTCTGAAGAAGGTGAGGCACAGTCCACACCGAAAGCGCTTATTAAACGTTTTTTCGTATTATTTGCCGGCTCTGATTGTGTTTCTGGACACCTATCCTTTTACCTGGAGAATTTCAGACGCATTGTGTTGGGCAACTAACCTGGTGTTGTGAATATCCTTGGTGAATATGGACACTCCTCCACCTTTAGTGTTTTGATCCTGGTCTGGTGGCCGAAAAGTGTGATAAGAGTTGTAGCCTGGTGTTGCAGGGGTGCTTTCTGGAGCCTTGAACCAGGTCTCAGTTACTGCACAGATATTGATGTTCTCTATTTTTTGGAGTGCCTCGAGAGAGTGCATTTTGAGGTTTAGACTTCTAGCACTGAGTAGCATTACCTTCACAGTTTGCATGCTTGTGCCTGTTATGGTGGTGGTTTTGTCCTTTGAAGTTTGCCTACAAAAGGCACTATAGGGGTGGCAAGAGCCTTAGCCAGTAACCTGAATCCCAGGGGCGACAAGGGCAGACCATCTCTGGCAAAGCATTGTGGTCTGTCGGTCATGTCATCCCAGGCAGACAGATACTGGATCCCCTTTGAATGACACCAGAAGCTTAGCCAATTGTTGAAGTCAATCATTCTGTCTTTATATTGTGGTATCATTCTGGGTGAAGGCAGGATGCTACTCAGGGCTAGGGTCATACTTGCCTGGGCCACATGATCCGAGAGCTCTTCCATGTCTCTTTTCATGTAGTCTAGGGAAGTACTTCTCAAGTCATTCACTCCAACATGGACAATGACAGAGTCATATTTGTTGAGGAGTGACTTGAGTGCATGAGGTATGTGGTGGATCCTGGCACCCCGGCAGGCAGCTGACTGTAATTTTCTCCTTGTTCAGCCTGGTGAATGGGACATCAGTGTGCCTGACTATAGAGTCACCTATGACTAAAGTGTTAGCTACGGTGTCTTGCCTTAGGGGCTGTTGCTGGGTGGCACACTGGTATTGTGAGCTATGTGACACTTTGGTTGTGATTGGTGTTTATTTGCATTTCAGCTTCAAAGGTCCTTGTTGCTTGGGCAGGTTACAGTTAACGGCCTCCGCATATGTGGATTTAGTGTTGCTAAGTGTGGGTGTTGCTGGTGTGAGTTTAGAAGGGCTATGTGTTGCTTGCTATGTGTGGGTGATGGTGGTGTGAGTTTAGAAGGGCTATGTGTTGCTTGAAGTGTAGTGCGGGTGTTAACCTTCTCCTCTTGACTGTCTAACACAATCTTGGGGGGAGAGAGCTTTGCTTCCAGTTTGGTTATGTAAGTGCATCTCTCACAGGTTGTAGTGTTGGGTGGTAGGAGGAGAGGGTTGTCTGTGTATATGAGGCAATTGCTACATTGCCCCAGTATGCCCAGATGCACCAGATGGACAGGAGAAATCAACGGAAGCTGACCCTTGGACATGCCTGGTTTGGTGCTTTTTTTGAAATGTACAGGAGCTGTTTTCCTTTACCTTAGCAAGGTACTTTGCAATTATAGGCTGCTTAGTGCCCATGATTAATCTCTCCTTATTAATAATGAGAGTTGAGTGCTTGTATCAGTTTAAGGCTTCCTAGTGCTTTCCAGCAGGTATTACAGCAAATGCTAGTTGCAGGGATGCTTAAAGGTGCAATGAAAAAAATGGTTTATCCTAAACACTGCAGTGTGCACTAGAGAATTTAGATGTGAAAGTAGGTAACTTAAGTTTTACCTGTCTAAAAAGTTAAGTTTTAGTGGAGAGTCACTATTTTTAAAACAGCAAGATATATTGAAAGGGGGTGATCACTTTTGTATTCCGGTACTATGGAATACAGTAGAATGGCCTCTTTGTCCGCCTTAGTCTCAAGTATCTTATCTTGGAATTGATTTTTAATTATTATGGAAAGCCCAGCACTGCTTGTTTTATCCCCTGTTACTATAATTTGTCTGATCCATTTTTTCCCCAATTTCTGTCCATTGTTCTGTAGTTAAGTGTGCTTCTTGTATTAATATAAGATTGGCTTTGGTTTTCAGGGTAAGATGTAAAAATAGTGTTCTTTTTTCTTTATTTTGGAGTCCTTTAACATTCCACGTGTCTATTTCCCACATTTATTTGTTAAGTATGTTTGTTCTACATGACTTGTATGTTAGTTTGGTTTTATGGTCTTTGTAAGTGATGTTGATATGTGTTTTTGGAAAGCACCTAACTATTCCTGTCCCTACGCTGTGCCTACCCACTGTACCCCTGGACCAGGAATAAAAGGGGGAATAAAGTGAGAAATTAATGTATACTTTTAGTTTCCCTCTGATTTCAGAAATGTTTATTCTAAATAGTCTTATTAACATAATGGACATATTAAAGAAAGAAAAAAAATAATGAGCACACTAGGAGCATCAAAAACAGCCACAACTATTAGTTTGCTCATTGCACTACGGAGGTTTGCTAGAGAGCAACATGTGGAGCGACTGTAGACATGTGGAACTTGAAGCTATGTCAGTTACACTGTAATTTTCAGGTGATATGTTACTGTGAAGTGGTGCCCACACATTGTATTTCTGCATATGCTATTGTTGTCTGTTATTTGCTGAACTACCAGAAAATGTATTCGGTTGGATGAATGAGTTATTGGGTGTAGCTGACAACACGGGAATTCTGTCTGCAGTAATAAGAATAGAAGCAGGCTTTTTGTCATGGCATGAAACTCCTAAATGCAGAACAGGAAGGTTTGATGTGATGTAGTATGTGGAAAACATAAACCATGGTTTAGGTCGAGGACTGTCTGTGCCCTAATCACTGTTGATATCCATGCCTTGCATGCTGTGTGATTCCAAGAGACTCACATCTGTTTCCCTATACGCTGTGTCCAATGACAGCACTCTGTTTGAGGCCATTGGGTAGTGCAAGTTTGTCTGCTGAGGGAGTCAAACATTAGCTGTACTTTTCTCCATTGCGGGAAGTGGCGGAATTGTCACATCTTTACAAAGGGCATCCTTGAAGTGGAGCTTATAGTCCACAGCCCTTCATGATATGACTACATGAGTTATGTTTCTGCATACCTTTTAGAATCACCAACATGGCTGTGGGAAAGACTGAATGTCTTTGTGGGTGGGTGGAAAGGGGGATCTACCACTGACAAAGTCTATATGTCTGGTAATGCCCCAAATGTGTTTGCAGGAAACATAAATGTTTTGACTTTGTCAGGAAGTACTGGATGGAAGGATGATCTTAAGGCCCCTATAGCATTTACAGGCTTCTTATCACATTCATACTATGGTGCTGTATCACAGGATTGGGGTTTTTGGGGAGCCTCTTTACAACATACACATAAAGAAAGCCTTAGATGAATAATACTAGGAGATTGCGTAGTCATCCTGAGGGATAACAACAACAAGCAGCTGTATGACTATCATAGTTCATGCCAGTATCAGTGACTTGAGGTGTACCTTCCTGTACTATATGAAGAGAGACATGATGGAGCTCTCAGAGTGTGTCCAAGGCAGGTATGAGCCCAGTACTGAGCAGCATTCTACCTTCTCCAAGGATGATGCCACAATATCAGCAAAAAATTAATTACTGACTTTAATAATTGGCTTAGTTTTTGGTGTTATTCGAAGGGTGTCCAATATTTGCCAGCCTGGGAGGCTATCATCAACAGACCACACTTCTTCACCAGGGTGGCTTTCATCTGCCCTTCTAGAGTTTATATTACCGACAAAGATATTGTCCATCCCCATAATGCCCTTTTTAGGCAATGCCATCTTGATAAACCAACCAACATAACAAAATAAGCAAAGGAAAATACAAAGGTGTTACTTATCAATGCTGGGAGCCTAAACAGGAAACTCCGCTCCCTACAAGTCCTTCTTACACTGGGGACATTGAGCCTGTGTACTGACTGAGACAAGGTTTAAAAAACGAGATAGCACTTCGGCTGTGCATGGCTATAATGCCTTCCCAGGTTTAGAATAACTACTGTGCAGTAGGGGAAAAAAGTTGAAAATGTCTCACTCTACATCCAGAAGAGACTCACATCAATGCTGGTAAAACAGCATGATGCACTAAAATTTCTTCACATCCAAATAATGATCAGAAAGGTCCCATACCATGTATTATCTATCTATAGAACCCCCTCTATGACAAAAGAACGCCACAGTGCCTGTCTACAGGAACTAGAATCACTCAGTATTAAACCCAATACCATTTTCCTATGTGATCTACACTATCCAGCTATAGACTGGGAAACCTGCACCACCATTAGTGCACAAGCTCAGAGATTCCTGGACTTTGTCAATATAAATGCCCTGGAACAATTAATCAGAGTACCCACTAAGGGAATAACATCTTGGATTTTGTCCTTACTAATCTGGGAGTATCTTACACCATCCCTTGTGTATCTTCATCACTTATTTGGTCTGACTAATCAAGCAATCTACTTTAAAATAAAACTGAAACCAGAGATCCCTTCCAAAATTTCTTAAAGACAAAGTATCAACTTGTAAGCAATATACTGACAAGCTTCAACTTTCCACCCAACCCAGTTAACACTACTGAATACACAGAAATGTACACCAGTACACTATACCAGCATGTAAACAGCTGCTACCTCACTGGAAAAGTACAGGGCAAACCCCTGAAAGAAGCCCACATGGTGAAACCATAATATCAACATGCTTTATAATAAAAGGGAAATTATTTTGACCAAAGGTAAGAAAAGTAATTCCACAATGTTAGAGCATTTGTTACTGAAATAAACAACTCAGAAGCTGAACGAAATCCATCAAAGCTAAGTTTGAGGCTGAAATAGTTATCCTAGCCAAAAACAATCACATGACATTTTTAGTTATGTTCGTAATTTCAAAAGCATAAGGCAGCAATGCACTGAGCTGCTTGTGAACAATGCTGCCAACACTGAGACTGAAGTTATAGCAAATCTATAGGCTGAGAAATTTAACTCCGACATTACACCTCTTTCTTTCTGTCTGTCCCCCCTTGGTATGCCTTAAACTGACTTGTCTCCAGCTATCACACAAGACTAAGTCAAAAAAGTGCTATCAGAAGCAAAAAATGCCATATCGATGAATCATGACAATATCCCTGGATGCAACTTAAATAGCATGAAGAACAATTTAGCCACACCTCTAACAGCACTGTTCAATATCAGCCTTCATACAGGTTTTTTACCAAGTGAATGGAAAACAGCTACAGTCATTCCCACAAGGGAGGACATTCCAAAGACCTAGGCAATTACAGTGCCATAATTCTGACCATCCTTATATACAAAGCCATGTAAAGACTTACCTATCATTAATCAGCCAGGACATAAAGAACCTCTAAACACTGGACCTGTCTCAGTTTGGATTCAAGAGCAGGTCATGCTTAGTCATCCTGGTAGATTTTGATGAATAAGACACGAAAGCAATGCATGAGAGCAAAATGGTGCATGCTGCATACCTCAACCTGGCCAGAGCTTTTGACATAATTCCCCACTCAGGCACAGTAGAAAAGCTAAATAAATTGGGTATAAAGCCCTATGTCACCCATTGGATTGCCAACTGGCTCAGAGATAGGATGCAGATAATCAAAACAGAGGAAGTTATCTGTACAAAGACACCAGTCACCAGTGGTGTCTGCAGGGTCCTGTGCTGGAACCTCTCCTGTTTGGCATCTACTTTTTTGAATTAAAAGCCATTGCCAAAGGGCTGTGTCTGTCTAAGTTTGCAGATGACTGAATGTTGGGAGCAGTCATTGAATCCCCAAATGGCTTAGTGATCCTGCAGGAAGGTTTGTCCCAGATAAATATCTGCTGCCAAAATCATGGACTGAATCTAAATGCCAAAAAATGCATTAAGGTATCATTTAGGAAGTCATCTCCTCTAGGTTGCTACCATACTGACAATATGCCTATAGGAGTTGACCCTTTTGTTTGGGATTTGTGAACTTATGAGGACAGTGACCTACCTTTTGACCAACATGTGTCTATTGTTGTAAGAAAGGCTTTCTGTATCCCACAGCTTATTAATAAAGGGACTGTGTCTAGATCTAGGGATGTTAATGTCCCCTTTTCTCAGCCCTCTTTAGACCAATCATTGAATATAATGCCCCTTTTGGCATGTATCTCTCCAGACACATGCAGCAAGTGGAATGATCACAGAAATACCTTGCTAAAAGGATACAAGGTCTAAACAACCTATCCTACATGGACCAACTGAAAGCTCTGTCACTATACTCAGTATTCTACTGACTGCTAAGCAATGACCAGTGTCTGGCAAACAAAGCATCTTCCAATCCATTAATGACAGATTTACTGCACATCAGCAAGTCACATGGCATCAGAAACACTTGGTTTAGGGATCTAAACCTTTTCCTCAGTATCAACAGAACAGTTTGCAGTGACAGGTATATCTTGTAGAAGATACGGGTGCTGTGAAATAGACTCCCTATCCACATAAAACAAAGTTCTTACCCATCCATATTCAAGTGCAACTTACATCTATGTATGTGAAACAGAAATTTTACCCCAGGACTGCTCCCTGTATTACTAATGGACAGATGCAGCTCCTGAATGCTTAAATCCCATGCATGGGTCCCCTCAAATTAGCTACGGTATGATCCCAGTTATTCCCAGTGGGGCAATATATAATTATTGACCATGGGATGGTTAAGGCCAGTCTATAATCAAATTGGATAGGTTATTTCAAGCACAAAAAGGGAAACGGGCTAGGCTTAAAATGACCACCAAGGCAGCTAGCCTAGTACTAACCTATGAGCCTATATCCTAGTTTAGGCCTCAGCCTACTCTTAAGATGCATATACACACATGCAAGGGTCATATAACAGCTGAATATGCTGTGTTGGCAGTCATACTCAAGGTGACATTCACAGTGCATATCTTTGTCAGGGAGGTTATCCCCCAGTAGTAGACTGCTGAATATGTGACAATTCTGCATTTATGGAGATAGACACAATGCATTTACAACAGCTGTACCTATTCAATATTTACACAGAGGCAGTGTTTATGCTGCTCTTACCCATAAATACACACAGCCCATGACCTTCTTCAGATGTCTCTGTGTTTCAGCAAAGGTTCTTTCACAGGATAAAGCAGCCATCTGCCATGTGTCAAAGTAACACCTAGAACCATATCACGTTGACTTCTGATACATGGATGGCAATTGTACAGGTGGCTTGCTCATCACTGGGAGGTGACACTTACCATGGGCCATGTGAATACTGAACATATCTATTATTGAGGTAAGGTTATACCAAAAATATATGTTTCTTTGATATTACAGGTAGTTATGACTTACACTAGCAGTCACATGAAGGGAAAGTTCTTTCAGGCAGAGAATGACATCACGCTGCAAGCCATCCATAAGCCTATTTGGCATATGATCCATAATTTGAGCTCTGACCAGGCCATTTGAAAGAATGACTTGTGGGACTTTTTACTTCAAATTACTTCTGTGGGTCAGCATAAAAGCAGGTTTGGAGAAGAACCATGGACAGACTGAATATGCATATAACAAATCAAACAGCCTGTGTAAGGAGTGATGGGCTATAGATGGAGGTCCACCAACACAGTCTTTGTTAAGAGGCAAGGAGGAGTTTCTGGCATCTCTGTCTTGGTGGGCTAGTCAGCTCTGTTATCTATGATGGAGTGCTGAATATGCAAACAGAAATGCACTGAGCACCCCAAACTTCTGTTGGTGATGCCTAGTTGCATATGTGGTAACATGTGGGTTTATCAGTAGGATTTGACTGAGTCAAGGCCATGTAACTAGCAAACATGTCTTCTTTGTTGTTACAAACACATCGGGCTAATAGCTGCACAATTAGTCCGCTACAGATATGTTAACTATGTTGTAGTGGTGTACCTACAATAGTCTGCAGGTGCTGGTGAAAGGTATATTAAAATACTTGAGTATGCTTATGTGTTTTCACCCTTGTTGCATTATCAGGTTGCTCCAGTGTGGATATAGGTATGTCGGATGTCAAACTGTCTGAGCCCAATGATGATGGTAAACAAATCACAAAACAGTTGAGGCTCACAGTGGCAGTTGTAGACATGGTTAATGTGGAGGCCATATTCCTTTCTTCTTTCACAGACACCCCACTAACTTACATACGTGAACTAAATGGCTACACTACAGTCCAAAAATATGAAAAAACACCAAAGATGACACAATAAATGTGATAAACACACAGTGATCTTTACAACAAAAAGCCATGTTGTCAAACATCAGTGGTACCTATAATACCACAGACACTCTACCTTACTAGTTTCAAAATACTAGCCCCTCAGTGTTGAACTACAGGCTACTTCTACTCTGTCAAACACAGACAAACCCTCAGCAGAAAGTAGTTTCACAATACTTTGTTTATTTCTGCCCTTGACTCTTGTGCTTTGAGTGTTGTACAAGAATAACTACCATAATGTTTACTTGAAAACAAAACAGCAAAAAAGCTATCCTAAAGAGAAATAATTCATGTTAATAACCAAGAACAGCACTGTCCTTAAATACCCCATTTTCTTCAGATTTGACTGTAAGGTAGAAAAAAAATCCATGCTAACAGGCAGTGTTGTATAAGTGTTCAGCAATTCCTCTAAGCTTGTGACGATTATTGGTTTTAAATCTGTTCTACAATTCTTGATGTAAACAGAATCATAGTATAAACTAATCTTAATAATTCATGCAGATATCAGTGCATTTATCTGTTGACTGTCCTACACCGCATTTGTGATGTCCCGTCACATCAGTTCATTCTGTTGTGTACAATGAGATCATTTGAGAAGGGCAACCCCCTTAGTTTCTTAACCTTGAATTATTTTCTGTTTCCTCTCTTCCTACTTAACTAAAAAATGAAATATTCAACTGCACTTACTGCTTTTGTATTTCTTCCTGCTTTATTGCTTTATCTTGCTTTTACTGCTAGTTCATAAAGAGTTCAATTGCATTTATTCTGCTGCATTTATTACTACTTGTTAGTACCCTAATTAAATTGTAATTGTTACTTTAAGTGTTTTAGTTTTGGTTAAAGGACTTGAGCTTCAGGCCAGTTATTTTACATTAAGAAGGTTTGTAGTCTGCACTCTTGTGAGAGGAGAGGGTAGCCTCTGTCCTTTGAGCTGGGAATTGCTGGATGATAGCCTATTGTGCCTGCAGGTCTAAGTGTCTTTGTTCCAGTTTAAGCATTTGGGTTCCATATCAATTATTTTATATTAGGAAGATGTGTAGTCTAGACTCTTGTTGCAGGAGTGTATATTCTATGCCCTTCTAAGCTGTGAATTGCTGGTTGAAGGCTCATTGTGTCTGTTATTCTGAAAGTGTCTTAGTTTTGGTTTAAGCACTTGGGTGCCAAACCAGTTACTTTACATTGGGAGGATTGTGGTCTGAACTCTTGTGGCAGAAGAGTGTGGCCTACATCGTTCTGGTGAAGGCTTATTGTGCCTGTTACTCTATGTGTCTTTATTCTAATATAAGCACATGGGTTCCATTCCAGTTACTTTACATCAGGAGGATTTGTGGTTCTAAACTCTTGTGGCAGGAGAGGATAACTTACACCATTCTGGCTGGAAATTGCTGGTTGAATGCATATTGTGTCTGTTACTCTGAAGTGTCTTAGTTCTGGCTTAAGCACTTGGGCATCAAACCTAGTCGTTTCGTATTAGGAGGGTTTGTGGTCTAGACTCTTGTAGTTGGAGAGTGTGGCCTACACCCTTCTATGCTAGGAATTGCTGGTGAAATGCTGCATTATTTAAACTGCTTTCTGCTGTTGTGACTGTGATTTTATGCACTTTAAATTTTTACTACTTCTGCATTTTATAGCATGGGGTAGAGTCAGACTCACTGAATCTAGACTGTTTGGTATCACTTGAGCAACAAAACCAGCTCTTCACTGAGATACTGAAATATCTGAGGCATCTGTTGCTTCCTACTAACTATATGTTTTTTCTCTAATATTGCACTTTTAATTTGTATTTGCATTCCACTGTCTGTTTGAATTGTTTGAACTATTTTGTCACATTTTACTGTACACTGTACTAATTCAGCCCAGTTCCACGTTTGCTGTTTCTGGGTCTGTTTTGAAACTTCTAAGAATCAACTTCAAGCCACCTTTGTTGGTGAGGACCCTTCTGCACCATTATGTGAGGACAGTGCTCTCTGGGTCCCATCTAATCACGGGTGATTGAAGTAGAGCTCAGAGCGACCATTCTTATTGGCTAGTTTGAGCTAAAGAGGGTATTTTTCTTGTTTTATTTAAGCCCCACGTTTGCATTTGTTTGTGTGTAGCACTCCATCGTGTACTGCCGTGTACCATTGGTTACAGTTGGTTACAGTTGGTGGTTATAGAAGCAAACGTTTTGTTTATTAAATTTTTACTTAGCACTTTGCTTGTGGTCCTCCAGAGGTTTCTTGTGGCCCTGCCCTACTGTAAGGTGGAATACTAAGCCTAGCCTTAGAGGTACCAATAAACCTCTCACCCACTACCTTACAGTCACTCCTAAGTGTGACCTCTTTTCTCGATCATATAAATTTACCTATCACTATGGATGGACAATTTCCCACAGTTTCTCCAGCCAGCTTGGTTGACATGGACATCCTGAGGCACTGTAACAACTGTCTCATGTTCACTGACAACCCCTTACTTCTAGTGCACACAAACACATTGTGTGAGAGATGCAACTATATTAAAAACCTTGAATGCATGTTATCTTACACACCAGTCAGTACATATGACAATGAGCGGGTTGCCAGCATGCATACCTCACCTCCTACTCTATCTAAGACCACATCACACTACCTACATATGTGGAGGTCCTCACCAGAAATATACCTAAACACCAGAGACCTCTCAAACACACACACAAGGACGCTACACATAATAATTCCTCTGCAGAACTCATTACATATAATAGCCCATGCACCAGTGTCTCACTGATTAAACCTTTAAGGCAAAACACAAAATCAATCATATTAGTCATAGGTGATCTCATCGTGAGACACACTGATATCTCTTTCACCAATCTGGATAGGAAAATGTCATGGTCAGCTGTCTGTCAGGTACCATGATAAGCCAGATCACACATGCACTCAAGTGCATCAACAACAGGCACTGTTATGATTCCATCATAGTCCATGCTACTGTGAATGATGTGAGAATTACCTCTCTGGACTATATGAAGAGAGACATGACTGAGCTCTTGGACTATGTGTCTCAGGAAAGTATGTCCCTAGCCTTAAGCAGCATTTCGTGCTCACCTAGAATGATGCTTCAATACAAACAGAAAATGATTGACTTCAATCATTGGCTTAGCTTCTGGTGTCATTCTAAGGGTATCCACTATCTGTCAGCCTTGGATGACATGATCGACAGACATCGATGCTTTGCCAGAGATGGTCTTCATCTTCACCTCTGGGATTTTGGCTACTGGCTAAGGCTCTTACCACCCCC
Source organism: Protopterus annectens (assembly GCF_019279795.1). NCBI lineage: Eukaryota > Metazoa > Chordata > Ceratodontiformes > Protopteridae > Protopterus > Protopterus annectens. The sequence continues at coordinate 914,182,189 of NC_056732.1, forward strand.
ATAGTACCTTTTTAGGCAGTGTCTCAAGGACAGAATTCTCAACATAAAAACTCCATCTAAAAATAACCTCAAGGTTATGCTGCTAAATGCTAGGAGGCTCAACATGAAACTGCAGTCACTGGAAAGCTGTCCTCACCTTGGAAGATGCAGACATTTGTGCAGTCATGGAGATCTATTTCAAGGCTGTTGAGAGTACCCCAGCCATTCTTGGTTACACCTCCTTCCACATGTTCCGATCTCAAACTGAAGGTGTGAAAAATAAAAGATGTGGTGTATCAATATTCATTAAAGATAAATACACCTCTAGATTGGTTAAACAGTTTGATTCCCAAGAGACATTTTAAGTGCAAGCAACTGTTGGTAGGACACCTATTCAAGTCATTGCCAGCTGCAGGACCCCCTCCATGAATCAGGACACCCACTCTGCCTATTTGGATTTACTTGAGTCTATCAAGATACATCAGAATACCATGATTTTTGGTGACTTTAACTACCCATCCATTGACAGGGTAAATTACTCATGTTCAAACTCACATGCCCAAAGGTTTCCCAACTTCATTAACTCCAATGCCCTGGACCAGCTGGTTGACACCCCCACAAGGGGTGCAAACATCCTGGATCTGGTGCTTACCAATAAGGTGGACCACTGTAGCACCCCCACTGTAAGGTCCTCCTTGGTGCGATCTGACCACAAATCAGTTTCATTCAAAGTAACTATTACACCTGACCCTCCTAGCAACAACTAAACTAAAAAACTTCTCCAAAGCAGATTATAACCTTTGGCAGGATGGTATAAATAGCTTCATTGCACCTCCTCCACTCAGATGGAACTGGCAACTATGCCAAGCTCTGCACCAATGCTTTATATGAACACCTGTATACCTACATTGACTCCACCATATCAGATAGTACCAAAACAAGCTCCTCAAGGAAGAGCAAGCCTGCATGGTGGACAACTGCCATTAACAGACTTTACAATAAGAGGACAAAATTGCTACCTAAGAGTAAGAGAGACTGAGTTCTCCTAAACTGGAAACACTCCTTCCTCAGCTTAAACAAGCAAATAAGACTTCTTGTGAAGTCCTCCAAAGCAAACTATGAATCCAAATTAACTTCCTCAACAAAGGACAACCACAAGTCATTCTATAGTTACATCCATAACCTAAAAGGAAAGGCCCAGATTTGTGTCGAACTGGTAGTTAATGATACCACATATACTGAACCTGTGGACATAGCTGACCTGTTGGCCGACATGTTCTATGTAAACTTCACTCCCCCCTCCCCATAACATGTATCCCATGACATCCCTACCATCTGTTCCCTACCTTGTATCTCTAAAAAGCAGGTCATAAATGCACTCTCCAAGGGCAAAAACACAGCATCTATGGGACCTGATAACATCCCAGGCTGCATCCTACATGGGCTCCAACATGAATTAGCAACACTATTGGGTACTCTTTTCAATCATAGTCTAAATGCTGAATGCAAATCAACCACAGTTATTTCCTTGCACAAAGGTGGTGCTTCCACTGACCCCAGGAACTGTAGCCCTATTAGCCTGACTAGCCTCATCTGCAAGGCCATGGAATTAATCATCATGGAACTTATAAACAAAAGTATAGGTAACCTCCAAACACTTGACCCTACTCAGTTTGGACTTGTCAAAAGGACATCATGCCTGTTAAACCTGGTGGACTTCTTTGAGACAGTTACCAAGGCCCTGGAAAAGGAAAATCTGTGCATACAGCCTATCTGGACTTAGCCAAGGCATTTGACACTATGCCTCACTCAGGCATCATTGACAAACTCACCTAACTAGGCATCAACTCTTATATCATTAGATGGGTCACTAACTGGCTCACTGATAAAACTCATATAGTCAAAATAGGGGAATCCACCTCCAAAGAGTCAAAATAGGGGAATCCACCTCCAACAGCAGACCTGTAACCAGTGGTGTTCCATAGGGATCAGTTTTGGGGTCTCTACTGTTTGGAATCTATTTCTCTGAAGTACAAGCAAAAACTAAAGATCTGTAGCTGACAACGTTTGCAGATGACTGCAAAGTGGGAGTGGTCATAGAATCTCCAAATTATGTCAACATCCTACAAGAGGGTCTTACACAAACAAATGATTGGTGCCAAAGTCATGGCCTAAAACTCAGTGCAAAAAATGTATTATCATTCCTTTTGGTAAAAGTGATGTTCCTGCTAACTACCACATCAATAGCAACACCTTAAGTATGGACTCAATGGTAAGAAGCCTGGACACACAGGTTGACAGCAACCTTACCTTTGACCACCATGTCTCCACAGTGGTAAGAAGGGCATTCTGTATTACTCTTCTCATAAGTAAGGGCATTGCCTCCAAAAAAAAGAGAAATTATAGCCTCCGTGTACTCTTAACTCATCAGGCCAATAATTGAGTACAGTACCCCTTTTGGTGTGTACCTTTCCAAGCACCTGCAGCAACTGGAGAAACCACAAAGGTTCCTCACAAGGAAAATTCAAGGTCTTCAGCATCTGTCCTATGGGGATCATTTGAAATCACTGTTACTTTATTCTGTTTCATACAGACTACTCAGAGGTGATCTCTGCCTTTCATACAAGGCAATCTCTGACCCTGCTTTATTGGAAATGCTGCATATCTGTAAGTCAAATGGTACACAGGTTACTCACTCTAAAGACCTTAACCTGGTATATGACATTAATAAAACCTGCTGGATGGACAGATTTGTCTTCCAGAGGTTATCATACAGACTCCCACTTCATATCAAACAGAGTATCTCTTTGGCCCTTTTCAAACGCAATCTGGATGTTTGGATGGGTGAATGTAAATTCACCCCTGGAGTTCCACCTGTGTCCCTACTGGACAAGGGCAATAGGTGCCGATCGTGGAAATAAGGGTAAGAACTCGGCTATTAGCCTAGTAACTTCCTATGATCCTATGTAATGTCTTGGGTAAATATTACATTAATAGTCAACAAGTACTCTTGCATCTGCCTGGTTTAAGCAAAACGCCACCCATCACAGCTGTGTGCTTTGACTTACCTGTATTATTCCTATATCTTTGAAGAGCCCTGGTTTCATTCTTCTCACATGTGGATTTGGTGTGGCACATGCTCCAGTGACTGCTGTGCTGGTATCCATTTGGCTCACTCCTTCTCTGCCTCCCCTAACAAAGAGCAGGAGAATGCTAGTAACACAGTGCCATTCCTTTTGCTTAATACAGTGACTCACTGTCTTTCTTGTTTCAGTAAGACACAACTTGATACAACATTGTAACAACAAGTTGGAGGATTACTAAAACCAAATGCATGTTGCAACTAACAATGAAAATAATTTATTAATATTAAGTACTTTCATCTTACAATATTAATGGACTTCTTCAGAATTAAAACACATAAACCATCATTCCTTTTATACCTCATCAGTCATGTGACTCCATTTGCAATATGTAAATACATGCTTGAGAATAAGTCAGAAATGTATTTACCATCAGTGGTTTGCCACATTCATTTTACTGACAATTTGCCTACAGTTTTGGTAAGTGTGAGAAACGGAAGACATTTCTGCTGAACAGTCTTTTAAAAGAATACATCACAACTACTCACTGATTTGACATAATTCCAGAGCATACATACTCACCTCTAAAGAGATGTCTTGTGCTCATGTTAAGAGAAGTAGACCCAGAATGTAAGAGAAAAGACAGCCATGTAAGCATGCATTTACTACTTGTATATCCAACTCATAAAGTGTTTTTAGCATAGTATAATCTTGCAATTAAAATGAAGTGCTCATTTATCAGAATACATTTCTACAAGCAGCCATTCCTGCAGATGACATTTTACATTATCGCAAACTTATGTTTCAATATCCATTACTATTGAGTCGGTATTGTTGAAGTGTGTTAGCACTTAAAAATATAAGGAAAGGCCCTTATCCACATGATAAATTCTAAAACACATTCGGAAATTGATACAAACATGCATAAACTGTATTAGTGAACCTGAAGGTAAACACAAAAACAAATAACATAAATTATAGTACACAGAAATCAAAGGCAATGCATAAACAAAAATAAGTGTCATGTTTTTCTCTCCAAACAGGAAGGTATCATCCTCAGTGACATTACTTGTAACAGAATTAAAAGGAAATTGCTTTCCAGATATTGCACAGTAAAAATACTTCTGTGTAACATGGGACCCCACAATAACAATCGCACAGACATTGTTGCATCCAAAGCTCTGATACAATAGACTGTCACTTCTTCTAGTTTGAGCAGTAAGGATGGCCATAAACAAAACTGTGCTAACTCCCAAACTAGAAAAAGCCCTTCCATTGATTTCACTTCAATCAGCGCATAAGACCATAAAAATCCAATAGCAGATAAAAGGATTTTAAGGTTTGCTGTACTTTCTAATAAATATTTACACCACTGTATCCTATAAAACAAGGGTCCCCATTTCTTATAGAGCAGCCTACCTACCTACTATGTAGTCTCCTATTTAAACTAGTAACACAAGGCTACCCTCCCCAAAAACTGTTCTCTCAGAGGCATCCTGGAAAATTCCCTCATACTGGTCAGGCCGAGATTCTAATTTACTACTGGAGAAAAAAAAGCCTTCTCAAGAACAGGACCTGCCATGTGGAACCAACTGCCTCCAGGCATAAGAAATTTTCAAAAAGATTCTTAGACAACATTTACAAAAGGAATTCGGGTGTTTCTGCTTTCAAGACACTGGCTAATGGCTACAGTTTACTTATAAGCAAACCATCAGCCATTGTTTACCTTTAACCTCCTTCTTATTCAGTAACTTACTGTCGCTGGTTACTTGTTACTTGTTACTGTACTTTTGTACCTGGGTCATGACTGAAAAGGTTCATTAGACCAGCTCACCTACCAGGTTATTAAATTGTAAAACAAAATAAATTACACCAAAAACACACACACAGACACACACACCTGCGCACGCACGCGCGCATGCACGCACATGCACATGCACACACACGCATACACAAACACACACACACACACACACACATACATAAAAAATGCAATTTATTCTTACTCTGAATTAAAACAAGATTAGTGACCTGATTAAAGTAATTAAAGGCAGGACTGCGCATGCAAGGTCACTGAAGTAATGGTGATGCTCTTAGGTTGTGGTCTAAAAATAATGTGCAAAAGCAGCAGGGAGCCACCAACTCGAATACAGCTGCTAATGTTGTCTGAGCACACAACCACTATTGATTACTATATCTGGATAGTAGTGATCTCTATTACCAAGATAAAAACACGAGTGGTGTTTCTTGATTGTCATGGATATTTTGTTCCTGGTAGTGCTATAGTGCCATTTTTTTTCACATGTTAAAGGTTAGGTATAGTTAAACTACCCAGAAATAAACATTCTCAAAAAAATGGCTTCAAGCCCACATGTCACATGATACATCAAGCCACTAAATCGCTATCACACGAAAATAAGTATATTGAAGGTATCATCTTCAGCATCTTATGTTCTCTTGTGTAACAAGGCTGCTGCATTTTCAAGTATATAAAAACGATAGTCATGATCTACCGAGTACATGTAATTGTGGACTAAACTTCCACCAATTACAATAATTTAGTGGCGAATAATAAAAGTAAGTAAATATTTTGAACTAAGTCTGATCTAATCTTCATTGATTTTAAATGGGTTCTGTATACTGCATCTCAAAATGTAGCATTTCACTTTTAATGTTTCACGTACTTTTAACACCAATTTTCAAAATTATATTCAATTGACCATTGCAACAGTGCTGTCCACTTCAAAATCAGTAAATTATCTAAATGCTTGTCTCATTAATCAAAATGCTACTTTTAATTTTATGTGGGCATGCCTGCTAACAATAAGTAGCTATTTCAGTGAAAATGTGTCTGCTACTGAGGAAGGAGTTACTCACTTCTAATAATTGAGTACAGTCATTAGATGATCAGTGAGCCGAACTGCCACACGTCCTCCAGCATGGGTAATCCAGTGCTGCTCATTAACTCCACACTTTCTCCAGCATGGGTAATCCAGCGCTGCTCATTAACTGCCACACTTCCTCCAGCATGGGTAATCCAGTGCTGTTCATTAACTGCCACCCTTCTTGCAGCATGGGTAATCCAGTGCTGTTCATTAACTGCCACCCTTCTTGCAGCATGGGAAATCCAGTGCTGTTCATTAACTGCCACCCTTCTTGCAGCATGGGAAATCCAGTGCTGCTCATTAACTGCCACACTTCCTCCTGCATAGATATACCAGTGCTGTTCATTAACTGACACCCTTCTTTGATGCCTTCTCCATCAAAGACACTAGTTAGCCCTAGGATGTATGAGTTAGAGCTTTATCTGTCTACACAACAGAGATGGCTGTAATTATAACTTCTGTGAGGAAAAATAGTCATTCAGTCTCTGATCTCTGTGACTAATCTTCTTAATGGTCTTTTTCTGATTTGTTTGTTTTGTCACTGTGCATTTAATCACATATGTTTGTTAACACATTTGTAGCTGTGATTGATGTTAATTGTTTTCAAGTCAGTTTAAAAATCACTTCTAGGACTTTTCTCTCCAGGAATCAGTTAAATATTGTCACTGCTCAGTTGTTCACTTCGAGTTTTTAAACATTTTCAAGTAAACTAAAATAAAAAAAATGCACTATTATTAACTGCTTTGTATGAATAGCTGACCTAAATAAATGTGCAATGTCAGTTTTTATTATGCCATGGATTCTTGTATGTTAAATTCAGAGGACAGAGACAGAAATATTCCTTCAGAATGCTTCCTACTTTACTATCCAACATTTGCTACATTCCATAGCTGTTTTCATTAGTTCACAAATAAGGATTCTAAAACTACATCCAAAAAAAAATGTACTCTTACATAGTATAGCGAAGGCTATTGTAACAGGGAATACTCATCATACTGATCACTTCTGCAGTAGCCTTAGCTGTATGGGTTATATCCTGCCAAGGATATAATGGCCGGTCAGTTTTCAAAGCTTCAGGGAACCTTCCACATACCCAAACTATCAGCTGTCGAGCTGAGTTGAATAAAAGACATATTTGGGCTCAAAGCTCTTCAGAGCTTTCCTGCCAGCAGAAAGAGAGAGAGGTAGATCCCTGAAGGGACTGTGCCAGGAACAACAAAACATACATTTTCACACCCTGGAATAAAAAAAAACACACCAAAAAACAAGGGGGATGGAGGGAAGGTGTGGCTACTGCAGAAGTGATCATTTGAATATCTAATGTTATGGTGAATCCAGCTTACACAACAGTACTACATTCATCATATTGATTACTGCTGCAGTAGCCTTAGCTATATGGGTAGATTACCTTAGCTAAGTACATTTGAGAGGTGGAAAGAGAAGAGTCCACAAATCTCTCGAGAATAATCCAAGTAAAGTTTGTTCTGGGCCTGTAGAAGGAATTGAATTTATAGTACTTTGTAAAAGTATGTACAGAGGACCATGTATCTACTTCTATAATAATTCTAGAATCCAACTCTTTTCCAAAAAGCATACATGAAGCCAAGGCCCTGGTAGAGAGGGCCTTGACCCTGCTTGGAATAGATTTTTTATGGTGAGTAATAGCCTTAGACAACCATTTAGAAACAGTCTGTTTTGGCACGTCATCTCTTCTTCTTACCTTCACAAGAAATAAAGAATTGATCTGAAAATCTGAAAGGTATAGTTCTGTCAAGATTGTACAAGACTTGTCTGTAGATATCCAAGGAATGGAGTATCCTTTCTCTGTCAGTTTTACATTCAGTAATGAAACTGGGGAGATGGATAGTTTGGCTTAAAGTAAACTTGGGTAACATTTTAGCATAAAAGAAGAATTAGTTCTCAATGAAACTCTCTCCCTGTGGAGAATGAGGTAGGATTGACTCACCATACGAGCTTGAAACCCAAATACCCTTTGTGCAGAGGCCAGAGCAATCTATAAAACTGTTTTCCATGTTATTAAGTCAATCAGATTAGCTAATTCAAATGGAGCAAGTATTAGCTTGTCTAACACAAACTTAAGATCACAGGCAGGAACCACAGGTTTACTTTGCAGACTGTTTTGTAAAATTCCTTTCAAAAACATTTTGATGTGAGACTGCCTTGAAAGAGAGGCTTTATGGGCAGACATGCTGAAATGGACTATGAATGAACCTTGACAGAAGAATATGAAAGACCATACGATATTAACACACACAAATATTGTAAAACCAGAGAACAACTTGCCCTGAATAGGTGCTAGTTATGTTGTTGGCACCCACTAGGAAACCTTTTTCACTTGCTAATACATGATTTTCTAGTAATGGGCTTTCGTGTTTCCATTAATACCTGCTGCACATCCTCAGTAAACAGGTGCCTAAAAGGAATTAAGGCATTATCATCTAGGCATTCAATTGAAAATGACTGATGTTACAACATATAAAACACCCCTGTTCTTTTGTGAGTAGATGCAGTCTGTGAGGAAGCTTGTAATTGCCCCTGGCCATCTCCTTAAGAAGGGTGAAATACAGTTGCCTAGGCTAGAAATAAGTCACCACAATAATCTTGGGAAGTTCCTTTGAATCTTCAGACATACCCTGGATATTAGTGGAAAGGGTAGAAAAGCATACAGGAACATTCCTGTCAAAAGAAAAGTGAAGGCATCTGCCTTCCAGGCCATCTTGCATAGAGTCCTGGAACAAACTCTTGCCAGTTGAATGTTCAAATAAGTGTCAAAGAGGTATACTAGTGGAACTCGCCATGAATGGATCAAATATTGGAAGACTTCTTGATCTAGTTTCTATTCTTTGAAGGGTCTGAACTGGTCCTGCTCAGCTCATCTGCCATACAGTTTTGCTCTTGACAGAATGTAGGATGCCTGTAGAATTAGACTGTTTTGTTAAGCTATATCCCAAGCCAACATGGCTAGTCTGCAAAAGTGGTATGACCTTGTTACCCTTGCTTGTTGATGTATCACATGATTGTGGTATTGTCTGGGACTATGTTGATGAGGTCCCCGGGGCCAAAAATGATTCAGAGAGTTGAGTGGCTTGGTCATGGCAAACATCTCCTAGATCAGTTTGAAGCAATCTGTTGTCCAAAAGAAAAATGTCATAACCATGGCCTTAAGCTCAATGCCAAAAAATGTGTTGATATCCCCTTTGGGAAAAACCCAGTTCCCATGAATTACCACATTAATGGTAGTCCACTGAACAAAGAAGGTGTTATAAGAGATCTGGGAACACAGGTTGACAGCAACCTCTCTTTTGATCACCGAGGTGGTGGTGCTGCGGTAGCATTGTCGCCTCACAGTAAGACGCTGTCCGGTTCGATTCTCAGCTAGAGCGTCTTCTGTGTGGAGACATGCGTGAATGGGCGTACCTTTGTTGAAGGTTGTGCATCAGGGCTGGTAACTCGGCACATAAAAATCAACTACCAATCATTAGCGGACCGGAGTTCCGCTGTGGCGACCCCTGGCCGGGAAAAGCCAAAAGACACAACATTGCTACTGTAGTCAGAAAGTCCTTTTATGTGGCATCTCATTACTAAGGGTTTTGCATCCAGGAAGAAAGAGGTTATTGTCTCCCTCTACTCTTCCCTCATTAGGCCAGTCATAGAGTACAATGCCCCATTTGGCATGTACCTCACTAGACACCTGCAACAACTGGAGATGCCACAAACGTACCTCACAAAGAGGATCCTAGGCCTTAAACACTTGTCCTATATGGACAGACTCAAAAAACTCCAACTATTCTCTGTCTCATATCACCTACTTAGAAGCGATCTCTGCTTGACTAACAAAGCCATGTCTGACCCAGCTCTGTTAGAAATGCTACACTTAAAGAAATCCCAATCCCTTTGCACCACATGCTCCAGTGACCGCAATATCATTACCACAATCAACAGAACGTACTGGAGGGACAGGTTCATAACCCAGAGACTGCCCATGTTATGGAATAAACTTCCAATACATGTCAATCAGAGCACCTCGCTGACCCTCTTCAAGAGAAATTTTGATGAGTGGATGAGAAATACAAAATTCACTCCAGGCATAACTCCAATGGCTCTTCTCGACAGAGGCACTTGGAACTAAGTTCAGGTGGCACAATGCCAGGGTAATCCTGTGGCTAGGCTAGTACAGGCCCCAGAGTCATCAGCCTAGTACACACCTATAAACCTATGAACCTATTAAAGCTTTAGGGAAGAAAAAAAAGGGGGGGCCAGGGTGGGAGTGGGTCACAAGGTCTCCTGAATAGTATTTCAGACCTATTGGACGGTTCTTGATTTTGAGAGGTTAGAGACTTTTTTGGAGCTTCCTTGCCATTCCTTCTTAAATGTCTGTTTACCTGAATTCTGTCGAGACACAAAGAGCAGTATTCATAGTCCTATAGTTCACAGAAGTGCAACATCTATTGGCAAACAGTGGCGCTACATCTGTATGTAGAGTAGATGCGCATGAACGAACAGCACTGATTATAGCAAGGTGTTGCCCTGCATAGAAATGCCAGTTGCAGACCCACATATTGTAATCATCCTAAATTGTGTTCCTGTCGGACCCATTACACTTAACATATACAATAAGAGTACCATGAAACAAACAACCAAAATTCAAAAGGCAGGACTGGCTTCAAGACGATTTTACTTCAAAAAACGAGTAAACACAAAATAACAGAACATTACAATAAAAGCTACAAATCCAATAGAAAAGTCAATTCAGTAAGCGCTTTCGTTTGGCATTTGCCAAACTTTTTCAAACTTGTTAAAACATCACTTCCTGTTCCATAAATACTACATGATGATGACATAGTGAATCTAATTAAAACTGGTTTTGAGTTAGCTTAAAGCAGCAACGGAAAAAATATAAAAAAATATATATCCATTGTACTGTAATTACCTTAAAAAATACAATCACCCTTAACAACTCAAGCAATGTTCAAATATACACACAATTCAGCTGTTAAAATGTATAATAATAATAAAATAATAAAATAATAAAATTAAAGTCTACGATTATATATCATAATAAAATTAATTCAAATGGTGTAACCATTAGTATGAAGCACAGGAAACAAATCCTGCTGTAAATTTCCTCTTCAGGCTGCAATTCTTTACATTTTTAATTCATATTTGCGATGTAATTGTGTGTATATATATATATATATATATATATATATATATATATATATATATATACCAATATAACACAATTTTTAAAAATGCATCAATATCTTACATTATATGCAATTTATTACCTACTAAAATATAATTCAAGATTAATAATGTCCATTCAATCAAACAACATAAATTAATATTCTCAATAAAATTATCCAATAAATTTATCCAATAAATAAAGGCAACAATTACAACTTTATAACATTATTATATAAATATGTCCACTAATAACTTTAAATATAAATATATAAATATATAAAAAGTTATAAATATGTAAAAAAAAATTTTTGAATTTAAAAAAATATTATATGTAACCCATCATAATAAATATATAAAAAATATTATGACGTGTATAAATATATATCTAATGTAACTACATATATTCATTTATCTTTCTAACGATTTTAATTTTAAAACACTGGCTATCGAAGTATTGCTGTTCATACCAGGCCAATTCCGTGCGTCAAGCCTTATTTGCCATTCTAATTCAAGCTTCTCTAAACGTGGTTGCCAAGGTCCACCCCTTTTGTTCATATTTAAAATGTCTAAAACTACAAATTTAAATGAATGAGTAATGTGTGCATTAATATGTTTTGCCAAGGCATTTAATTCATTTTTGTCGCGTATTGCTCTAATGTGTTCACCAATACGTTCCTTAAATTTTCTCTCTGTTTTTCCTACATAAAACAATACAGTTGCAACATAAAGCACAATAAACTAATTTTTCACTAGTGCAACTAGCTTTATCTTTAAATCGAATATTTTTACAATTTATTGTAACTTTGTTTGTTTCAAATACATAAGGGCAATATTTACATCTACCACACTTAAATGTTCTCCCATGTTTATTATTAACACATTTATTCTCCAAACTTTATTTTAAATTAATACCCCTTTTATATACTATGAATGAACTACTATCAAAATAATCATGTAATAATGGATCAGTCACTGTAAGTTGCCAATTCTTCTTAACAATGTTACGAATATTAGCACTGTCAGAACTATATGTTGTTATAAAACTTTTTGAAAAGCTTTTGCTTTTTAATGTATTTGATATAGTAGTATTATTTAAAGTGACTTCGTTCAAATCCAATGTCTCATTTAAATTAATAGAATTAATCGACCTTGTCATGATAGTGCCACTCATTGAATCTGGGGTACTTGTTGTTACTGAATTTAATAATGGTTTAAAATGTAAATTATCACATTTAACTATTATTTCAGACATCACCTCATTTATCATCCTTTCTGGGTAACCTCTATTTTTAAACATATCATATAAATTTAGGCATTCACTAATAAAATCTTCTCTGTTACTCACCATTCTAGAAGCCCTAACAAATTGGCCCTTCAGAATGGCTCATTTTTGGTTATAAGGATGGCAACTATTAAAATGCAAGACGCTATTACTACATGTCTTCTTGCGAAATATTTTTGATATTAATTTTTTATTTGAATAATCCTTTTCTAGTTGCACATCCAAAAATGCTATTGAATCTAAATTTATTGTAGCCGTAAATTTTAAGAAGGAGGTTGTTGAATTTATATATAATAAAAATTCATCTATTTTTTCTTTCCTTCCGCTCCATAAAATAAAAATATCATCTAAAAAATGCAAATATAATTTGCAACAATTAAGTATATAGAATTAAAAATAAATTATTTTTCCCATACATACATAACTATATTCACATAGAGGCCCCCACATGGGGATCCCATGGCTACACCTTCATTTTGTAGATAAATTTTATTATTAAAAATTATAAAATTATTTCTTAAGATAATATTTAAAAGCTGATCAAATAAATTAATTTTATTTTGTGGTAAACCTTTCTCTTTTAAAAATAAATTAAACCATTCTGTTCCTATTTCATGTGGGATAACAGAATATAAATCTTTAACGTCAATGGTTAAAAAAATATCATTATCATTATAGGGAATTGCCCCCATGATGGATAAAAAATCTCATGAATCCTTTAATAAATGTTTTTCAGAATAAATATATATTTTCAAACTATTATCAATAAATTTGGCTATTGGATAAGTAACAGAGCCTTGAGCGTCAATAATCGGTCTAAAAGGTTTTTTTTTTAAATCTTTATGAATATTTGGGACTCCAAACATAGTTGGAGTCCAAGGTTGACAAACATTCATGTAATTAAATTCATCTATACTAATGTCACCATCAATAAATAAATCATAAAGAACCCCTCTAATATGCCTATAAGCCCCGTTTAATTCATTAATAGAACTCATTTTATAAGTATTATTATTTAAAATATGTTCTAGTTCTTTGTTATAATAATTAATATTAAAAATTGTCATACCCCCTCCTTTATCTGGCTTAATAAATTTTATGTCTTTATTTTCGATTAAACTTTTTAACATATCTGATTCATCTTTTGTTAAATTGTATCTTTTGTTTTTTGTACCTAATTTATAAACTGCCCGAAAATCCAATTCACACAATCTTTCGAAAGTGTCTAATGTTTGATGCAGTGGGGGGTTATAAGAACTAGAAATAAAAAATGGTTTGGTTATCTGTTCGGTGTTGTGAAACAAAAAACTTAAATTTAATTTTCTTACAAACAACTTTAAATCTATAATAGAACGTACGATGTCCATTCTTTTACTAGGAATAAACGTTTGTCCATGTGACAATAAGTCACAAATACTATTATCAAATCGAAACTCAGAATAATTATAGACAGTAAAATCTTCAGTTGAGTTCATATAAAGTACCGGTCCATAATTGACCAAATTCTCATTCTCTAATACCCTCTCCAATGTCCCTTGTAATTGTTCCTCCCCCTGGAGAAAGCTCCTCGGCCGCGGACCTGATACTAATGGTTACACCATTTGAATTAATTTTATTATGATATATAATCGTAGACTTTAATTTTATTATTTTATTATTTTATTATTATTATACATTTTTACAGCTGAATTGTGTGTATATTTGAACATTGCTTGAGTTGTTAAGGGCGATTGTATTTTTTAAGGTAATTACAGTACAATGGATATATATTTTTTTATATTTTTTCCATTGCTGCTTTAAGCTAACTCAAAACCAGTTTTAATTAGATTCACTATGTCATCATCATGTAGTATTTATGGAACAGGAAGTGATGTTTTTACAAGTTTGAAAAAGTTTGGCAAATGCTAAACGAAAGCACTTACTGAATTGACTTTTCTATTGGATTTGTAGCTTTTATTGTAACATTCTGTTATTTTGTGTTTACTTGTTTTTTGAAGTAAAATCGTCTTGAAGCCAGTCCTGCCTTTTGAATTTTGGTTGTTTGTTTCGTGGTACTCTTATTGTCTTCATTTTTCGATTGGATATGGCTGAGACAGAGACTGAAACAGCAACGGAAAATCTACTTGGAAACTTGACGCAGTTGATTCAAAAGTTAACTGACAGAATGGACAGACTTGAACAACGGAGTCTGTCACAGTGTTCAAATATTTCTCTTCATTCTAATCCATTTGTGGATGTTAATGGGACAAATTTGGCTGAGTCTAATACTAGGCTCTCTAGTTCATCGAACTGTAATGATACTGGTTTATCGGATCAGCCGTTTACTTCAGGGGTTACAAATGTATCAACAAAAAGGAGAAGTGATGAATTTTCTACATGGTCAACCAGCAACAGCAGTTTTTCGGTTTCATCGAACAGTGATACAGGTACACCTAGATCATTTAACGATAAATTGGCTGAATTGGACTATGTTTTATTGAAAATAAAAAAGTTGCAGATGGACAATAACTATTTTCAAGAGTGTATTAAGAAAAACATAGTTCCGAAGGGTCTGTGTGTATGGAGATTTCCATCTGGTCTAGTAAAAGATTCACCATTAC
Organism: Protopterus annectens; assembly: GCF_019279795.1. Taxonomy (NCBI): domain Eukaryota; kingdom Metazoa; phylum Chordata; order Ceratodontiformes; family Protopteridae; genus Protopterus; species Protopterus annectens. The sequence continues at coordinate 914,197,226 of NC_056732.1, forward strand.
ACATAGACCTTATTAAACTATTTGATAAGTTTGGCATATACTATATGACTTTGGTTGTTTGTGATAACAAAAAATCTATTGAACATTTAATGAAACAAGCAAATGATACTGATGCAGTGGTAAAAAAGGATCCTATTTTTACCACTAATGACTTTGATTATAAACATATTTTTAAATCTATAGATGAAAAAATGAAAATAATTAAGGACAGAAAATTCTAAAAGCTAGACCGTGATTTGGCGGCTTATGGACAAGGTATAGCTTACCCCCCACCTCTACCTCTCAGCAATGGGGCAACAAATTGTTTGTCCGAGATGATGAAAAAGGCTCCAATACCGAATTAAATGGTGAAGATTGTGATTTGGAAGATGACCCTGACTTTTTAGGAACAGAATCTTTTCCGCCTCTGAGAAGGTCAGAAAGGTTAATGCAATGTCAACAGACCTTCCAAAATCAGAATCAGAGAAGGAAATGGGGGCCTCAAAATCAGGTCCACGGCCGAGGAGCTTTCTCCAGGGGGAGGAACAATTACAACAAGGGACATTGGAGAGGGTATTAGAGAATGAGAATTTGGTCAATTATGGACCGGTACTTTATATGAACTCAACTGAAGATTTTACTGTCTATAATTATTCTGAGTTTCGATTTGATAATAGTATTTGTGACTTATTGTCACATGGACAAATGTTTATTCCTAGTAAAAGAATGGACATCGTACGTTCTATTATAGATTTAAAGTTGTTTGTAAGAAAATTAAATTTAAGTTTTTTGTTTCACAACACTGAACAGATAACCAAACCATTTTTTATTTCTAGTTCTTATAACCCCCCACTGCATCAAACATTAGACACTTTCGAAAGATTGTGTGAATTGGATTTTCGGGCAGTTTATACATTAGGTACAAAAAACAAAAGATACAATTTAACAAAAGATGAATCAGATATGTTAAAAAGTTTAATCGAAAATAAAGACATAACATTTATTAAGCCAGATAAAGGAGGGGGTATGACAATTTTTAATATTAATTATTATAACTAAAAACTAGAACATATTTTAAATAATAATACTTATAAAATGAGTTCTATTAATGAATTAAACGGGGCTTATAGGCATATTAGAGGGGTTCTTTATGATTTATTTATTGATGGTGACATTAGTATAGATGAATTTAATTACATGAATGTTTGTCAGCCTAGGACTCCAACTATGTTTGGCGTCCCAAAAATTCATAAAGATTTAAAAAAAAAACCTTTTAGACCGATTATTGACGCTCAAGGCTCCGTTACTTATCCAATAGCCAAATTTATTGACAATAGTTTGAAAATATATATTTATTCTGAAAAACATTTATTAAAGGATTCATGGGATTTTTTATCCATCATGGGGGCAATTCCCTATAATGATAATGATATTTTTTTAACCATTGATGTTAAAGATTTATATTCTGTTATTCCACATGAAATAGGAATGGAATGGTTTAATTTATTTTTAGAAGAGAAAGGTTTACCACAAAATAAAATTAATTTATTTGATCAGCTTTTAAATATTATCTTAAGAAATAATTTTATAATTTTTAATAATAAAATTTATCTACAAAATGAAGGTGTAGCCATGGGGTCCCCATGTGGGGGCCTCTATACAGATATAGTTATGTATGTATGGGAAAAATAATTTATTTTTAATTCTATATACTTTAATTGTTGCAAATTATATTTGCGTTTTTTTAGATGATATTTTTATTTTATGCAGCGGAAGGAAAGAAAAAATAGATGAATTTTTATTATACATAAATTCAACAACCTCCTTCTTAAAATTTACGGCTACAATAAATTTAGATTCAATAGCATTTTTGGATGTGCAACTAGAAAAGGATTATTCAAATAAAAAATTAATATCAAAAATATTTCGCAAGAAGACATATAGTAATAGCTTCTTGCATTTTAATAGTTGCCATCCTTATAGCCAAAAACGAGCCGTTCTGAAGGGCCAATTTGTTAGGGCTTCCAGAATGGTGAGTAACAGAGACGATTTTATTAGTGAATGCCTAAATTTATATGATATGTTTAAAAATAGAGGTTACCCAGAAAGGATGATAAATGAGGTGATGTCTGAAATAATAGTTAAATGTGATAATTTACATTTTAAACCATTATTAAATTCAGTAACAACAAGTACCCCAGATTCAATGAGTAGCACTATCATGACAAGGTCGATTAATTCTATTAATTTAAATGAGACATTGGATTTGAACGAAGTCACTTTAAATAATACTACTATATCAAATACATTAAAAAGCAAAAGCTTTTCAAAAAGTTTTATAACAACATATAGTTCTGACAGTGCTACTATTCGTAACATTGTTAAGAAGAATTGGCAACTTATAGTGACTGATCCGTTATTACATGATTATTTTGATAGTAGTCCATCCATAGTATATAAAAGGGGTATTAATTTAAAACAAAGTTTGGAGAATAAATGTGTTAATAATAAACATGGGAGAACATTTACGTGTGGTAGATGTAAATATTGCCCTTATGTATTTGAAACAAATGAAGTTACAATAAATGGTAAAAATATTCGATTGAAAGATAAAGCCAGTTGCACTAGTGAAAAATTAGTTTATTGTGCTTTAAGTTGCAACTGTATTATGTTTTATTTAGGAAAAACAGAGAGAAAATTTAAGGAGCGTATTGGTGAACACATTAGAGCAATATGCGACAAAAATGAATTAAATGCCTTGGCAAAACATATTAATGCACACATTACTCATTCATTTAAATTTGTAGTTTTAGACATTTTAAATATGAACGAAAGGGGTGGACCTTGGCAACCACGTTTAGAAAAGCTTGAATTAGAATGGCAAATACGGCTTGATGCACAGAATTGGCCTGGTATGAATAGCAATACTTCGATAGTCAGTGTTTTAAAATTAAAATCGTTAGAAAGATAAATGAATATATGTAGTTATATTAGATATAAATTTATACACGTCATAATATTTTTTATATATTTATTATGATGGGTTACATATAATATTTTTTTATATTCAAAAAAATTTTTTACATATTTATAACTTTTTATATATTTATATTTAAAGTTATTAGTGGACATATTTATATAATAATGTTATAAAGTTGTAATTGTTGCCTTTATTTATTGGATAATTTTATTGAGCATATAAATTTATGTTGTTTGATTGAATGGACATTATTAATCTTGAATATATTTTAGTAGGTAATAAATTGCATATAATGTAAGATATTGATGCGTTTTTAAAAATTGTGTTATATTGGTATATATATATATATATATATATATATATATATATATATATATATATATATATATATATATATACACACACACACAATTACATCGCAAATATGAATTAAAAATGTAAAGAATTGCAGCCTAAAGAGGAAATTTATGGTAGGATTTGTTTCCTGTGCTTCATACTAATGGTTACACCATTTGAATTAATTTTATTATGATATATAATCGTAGACTTTAATTTTATTATTTTATTATTTTATTATTATTATACGTTTTAACAGCTGAATTGTGTGTATATTTGAACATTGCTTGAGTTGTTAAGGGTGATTGTATTTTTTAAGGTAATTACAGTACAATGGATATATATTTTTTTATATTTTTTCCGTTGCTGCTTTAAGCTAACTCAAAACCAGTTTTAATTAGATTCACTATGTCATCATCATGTAGTATTTATGGAACAGGAAGTGATGTTTTAACAAGTTTGAAAAAGTTTGGCAAATGCCAAATGAAAGCGCTTACTGAATTGACTTTTCATTTTGGATTTGTAACTTTTATTGTAACATTCTGTTATTTTGTGTTTACTCATTTTTTGAAGTAAAATCGTCTTGAAGCCAGTCCAGACACTTAGCATATAAGAGAGTTATGCACTTGTTTTATGGTGTTATTCATAAAGCACAGTTTGGCTAAGCCTCATTTGAATAAAAAACTTGTAAATCAGCACTAATTCCAGTCCTCCTCACCTCTCCATACTGCACTGCACTTGCCTGCTTTTGGTACTGGCAGGACATGTAAACCACCACAATAATTTCTGAGTAACAGGAACAAGCAAACATTAGTTGGAAAAGGCCAGCTGTTGAGCAGTATCCTTACAAGACATGCAACGTAATGCTTTCTCAATTATGGATGACATGATTGGGAAATGGGTATAGTGCCATTTTGTAATGCTGGCTACATGTATCGGGGTAATTACTGCTCACAAATGAGTGGGTAAAGGAACAGCTGAGTTCAAATAACTAATGAGATGCACTACTATACTTACTAGCACACACTCACAGTAAACACATAGATGCATATCTACTACTACTACAGCAGAGACCAGCATGACACAGACTGTAGGAACAGAACATAGAAAAGCACAAGTCAGAACTAGCACTGAAAGAGATATGTCAAATATAGAGCCAGTCATTAACTGCATTTATTAAAACTTTACCAGAAGGATGACAGGTTTCAGTTTGTTGGTTTTACCACAATATTAGATTAAACTTTACAACATGATGTTACAGCAGGGAGCAAGACTCAGGAAAGAGAGCTTCAGTCATGAGGAGAATCGTATTTTTATGGATACTCCGAGGGCATAAGGGAAATGCTGACTATGGAATGGGGGGGTCAAAACAAACAGAAAACTTAGGCTTTTAATCAACTATTGTCTGATAGAACGTCTGTAAATAAGAAGTGGGGGGGATTGCGTATGGCACCTTTCAAAATCAGTAATAGAAGGGCACTACACACAAATCAGTCCAGTAACACATATGGCTACTGCAGCACTTTCTTCTGGAATGTGAAGAAAAAAAAAGAACAATTCTCATAGTGGAAATACACTACCTGATTCTTTCCACTGAAAACCTTCCACTATAACTAGTAGTTGTGTCAGTTGCCCTTCAACACTAACACATGTTACCCCATGGTACTCTTAAGAAATCATTTCTTTTGCTGACTTATAGAAAATCTGCAGATGGAATAAACATTGCCTGAATCTCATCCTTCTTAGCTGATAAACATAAAAGTATGTAAGATAACAGCAAACTTATGCAACTCAGCCAATTGCAAAATAGATTGAAAGGGCACTGCTGCAATTTTTCAAGCCCTTCTGAGCAAGGTACAGAAGCAAATAAAAAGTGATTATGAATAGCAATAAGATGGGAAGAGCTCCTAATTGTCATAAGATAGTTGCAGATTTCCACATACTCCTCATTTACATCTCATTATGTCTTTGTTTGCCTAAGTTCTTGTCATGCTACTTAAAAGCAATGTGCCTAAGTGCAACTGGTGTCTATGAATTATACCTCAGTGCACTTAGGGATAGCTAGCACAACTTCCTGCTATGCCTACAAGCAACATCTCTAAAAAACACCCATTGATATAATGTTCTTGGCCTCAGGTAACACTTCAAAGAATGTGTTCTAGGGAGATATGAATGGAAAATTTACCTGTGGATGTGTGATCTGGGAATATTGATGGGAGATGCGTAGTGAGATTTGAGCTAAATTGTTCCACTAGTAGATTAGCTATGTCCTCTGGGTCTGAGTATGTGATATAATTCACTAGCATCTCTGTACAGTGCTAGGCATTGTTTCTGACATTAAGCAAGGCTTTGTGGTTATCTTTCAGCTAGGTGGCTATTTTCACCTCATGTCTGACTTTGTTTGATTTGATTAGTGTCCAGAGTACCTAGTTTAGTTTAGCAAGAGCTTTTTTGGAATCTTGACAGTTTTGTTTTTGTGTGCAATATGTTTTCTACTTTTTAAAATATAGCCTGTCCATATTTGGGTTCTACCATAGAGGTTTATTTCTGAATTTGGTGTTGTATTTATTTCTGAGGTGAATAGATGTGTATATGCAACTATTTAAATATGGATAACATTTGGCAGTGAAGGATTTTGCATAAGTAGTGGGGTCTTCTACATGAAAGGGGCTTTTGAATTTATTCAGGTCATTTCTTGTTTTTTGTAGATTAGCCTTGACACAATCTCTGAATACAAAGGTATTGGAAGATGCTTCAGTATTATGAAGAATATGATTGACATGTGGTCTAATTTGACCATGGAGTACATTAAAATTGGTGGTGGTATATATAGCAAATATTGGTAAGAATCAAATCCTGGATTTTACCACCCCTGGTTGGGATGCAGACTGAATATTCCATGAAGTTTGCATTGATAACATCTAGAAATCTCTGGGCATACATTTTTGCAAATAAATACATCTCCCAGTTTATGGGGGTAATTGAAATCTTCTAGGATAATGGTGTTTGGCTTAATATACAGGGACATCATACTAGTTAGGTACGGGGTGTGAGTCGATACTAGTTAGGTACTGGGTGTGAGATGAGTGGGACATGGAAAAGATCATCAGCCTCAAAACAGGCATCTTGCTGGATGAAACAGTCTCTATTACAAAAGAAAAAAAATATTCACACAAAAATAAATCTACCTCTCAAGATGCCAAAGAGCACTCATGCTAAACTTAATAACAAACTCTGGACCTTGATCAAATCAACAAAAGCCAGGTATGAGGAAAAATAGCCACCCAGGTGAAGGATAGCCACGCAGCTTTCTTTAATTATGTTAAAAATATCAGGAAACAATACCCAACGCTTTATAGAGCTAATAGTGAGAGCTATCACATATTCAGACTCAGAGGACATTGCCAATCATCAAATTTAGCTCAGATTTCACTGTCTACCTCTCCATTATTCTCAGAACACATACCCACATATATACCCCTCACTCACATCTTCCAAGAACAAGGTTGTCAAGGCACTATATAAGACGAAGAACTCTACATCTATATGTTCAGATAAAATATCAGGCTATCTGCTGCACGGAATGAAACATGACCCATCTGATCCACTACAGAAGCTATTCAACAACAACCTCAAAACATGCTTCTTGATGGATGAATGCAGGGCAGCAACAGTCAATCCTCTGCACAAAGGTGATCCTTTAATGGGCCAAAGCAATTAATTAATTACTAGTTTTTGTTTGTTTACCAAGGTAGTGCAGGGAATGATACCATGGAGGAAACAGACAGAAATGGTAAGAGAGGCATACAGAGAGAAGATGAGTAGAATGCAGAGGAGAAGCAGGTAGGATGAAAGAGAGGCAGTAAATGAGGGGATGAAAAGATGCAAAAGGAACCTCACATTGGCACAAATGTTCTCCAGGAAGGGCTGACACAAACAACTGGTGTCAGAGCCATGGACTAAAACTAAATACCAAGAAATGCATAACAGTATCCTCTGGGAAGTCATCCATCCCTGGTAACTATCATATTGACAATACACCCCTTAGAGTTGACCCAGTAGTCAGTGACTTAGGGACACACATAGATAGTAATCTATCCTTTGATCATCACATGTCTACAGTGGTGAGGAACTCATTCTATATTGTGCTACTTATAAACAAAGGCATGGCATCTAATTCCAAGGAAGTCATTGTTCCACTGTATTTGGCATTAATCAGACCTATCATTGAGTACAATACCCCCTTTGTTATATACCTAACCAGGCATATCCAACAGTTGGAACGTCCACAGAGGTTCCTCACTAAAAGAATCCAGGGCATAAGTAATATGTCCTCTGCAGACTGTCTCAAGGCCCTATCCCTGTATTCTGTCTCCTACAGGCTTTTGAGGGGAGATCTATGCCTGGCATACAGGGCATTGTTAGACCCCACTCTGATGGACCTCCTGCATATCCACAAAACAAACTACAGCAGAAATACCCATTCTAAATACTTAAACATTGCCTGTGATATAAATAGGACCTGCTGCAGAGATAGGTGTATATCTCAGAGACTACCTCATCTATGGAACAGGCTCCCCATCCATATAAACCAAAGTTCCTCCCTAACCCAATTCAAGTGTAACTTGGACAATTGAATGAGAAACCGGAAATTCATCCCTGATTTGGCACCTATGTCTTTAATGGACACAGGTAACCTGTAAATGGTTCATCTCCCAGGCCCATGCTAACAACTGTCAAGAGTATCAGAACTTGTCAGAGATTTGGAATGCATGGCTAAGCTTAAAAAGGTCCTTGTACTCGTTACCCTAGTAAACATCTATGAAGCTATGGGAGGAAAAATAGGGATAAAGGGGTGTGAGAGAGCTGCAGAGTTCATGTAACATGATCTTTATGAGTGCAGCAGCACTTTGTTTGGGTGAAGAGGTGTTCCTTGAGCTGTTAAAAAAAAACAGTGTCTGAACTGTTTGTCAATGAAACCAAAAAACCATGTCAGAAAAGGTGGTTACCAAGCCAACTTAAATAACATATGTATTTATTGAGCACTTTTCTCCTATAATAGGACTTCATCAGAATGAAATAGCACCATCCTACCCATTCCTTTTATATTAAAACAGTACTTTTTAAAAGCAATTAGAACTAACTACATGAATCATCCAATGAAAACTTAAAGAAACATAACAATATAAACAAAAAATAGTAAGAACGCTATATATTATATAAAACAATAATTTCATTGTATGTAAAAAAATATTGTTCATAAAATAAAACATCTTGATACAAACATATTAAAGCACACCCTAAGTGCTACAATTTCATAGAATTTAATTTAAGTAGGGGTTGAAATGACAGAAACTCATTTAGTCCTGCAGTATTGTTAGCATTCAACCTAAGCTGCCATAAAATTCTTTGTGTTGTCTAATTTGCCATTCCCCTCCCATCCCCTAGGGTTTGCTGTGACTTTATTAAGTATCCCAAACTGAAAGCTGTCAAACAAAGTGCAACATACATAATGTTTATATAATGCATTATTGTCATTCTTATTCTTTATATCATACATGTGCTCATATGTTCTTTTACATAAACTTCTTTCAGTTTTGGCCACAAAGAATGCTGGGCAATTCAAGCATTTTGCTAAATACACCATTCCCTTAGTCTGACAGTTCCCTTTGTAAAAATGTACCCTGGTCCCTGCTACATTTTTTAGAATCGGGTCTATATTAGAACATCAAAATGTCATTATTTCGAATGTTCTAACATCGCACCCTATTCAGCAAACGCTGACAACATCAAACATTCAGAACAGCGAATTTTTTCCTAGGGAAAAAATTTGCTGTTCCAAAACACATGCACACAACACAAGCACACCAAACAAACAGCAATCCACACACATACACACAAAATCTTGCAGCTAACATTACACTAAACTGTACAAACACCACTAACTATCCTCTTACCTTAACCCAAACCCTAACCCTAAGGTCCGTCACTATAGCACACTCACCTCACCCGAGCCCTAACCCTAACTCACCTAACCCACCCTAACCCTCACATCTACACAATCGCACACATACCTCCCTCGCGCCCTAACCCTAACTCACTTAACCCATGCCCAAGTGCACACTTACCTGAACCTGACCCGTAACTTTCCACCACAGCGCTGAAAATAGCAAAACAATAGAAACAGACAACCAAATTCTTTCCCTAGGAAAAATTTGGTTATCTGTCATTTCACTATTTTCAGCATTCGCTGAATAGGGTTTGATGTTAGAACGTTCGAAATAATGACATTTCAACGTTCTAATATAGACTTGCTCCATTTTTTTAGAATCAGTGTATCTGCTTCTAAAATATATGCATATTGTTTACAGAAAGCACACTTTGACATACCACCTATCTGCCTATTTGAACACTGTGTATAGTTCTGATCAAATTCTAAAATATTTTTACAATTTTATGAAATGTTATATGTGAATAAAGGTTCCTTTCTCAAAAGATTAAAAATCTCAGGGTCCACCCTAAAAGTATTCCATTAGTTACTCACTATGCATTTAACTTCTTTGCTACATTTATTGTGTTCTAAAACCATAGCACATTCAAATGTCCTCTGAGTCTGAGTATGTGATATCATTCACTATTAGCTCTGTGCAGTGATGGGCATTGTTTCTGACATTTTTAATATAACTAAAGAAGGACTGGGGTTATCCTTCACCTAGGTAGCTATATTTATCTTAGTGAACTATTTCCTATACTATACTATAAATGCCACCACTTATCAATTTTAGGTAGTTCCTCTCTTAATAAAGGTTTATATTTCCCTCCCCATTCAGATAATACTTCCCCTACTGAGTTGTAAATGAAGTCTTCTAGATAACCCATAGAAATAAACATACTGGAAACAACCTCCAGTTCCTTAACTAAATCTTCTTTATTAGAGGCCATCCTAGCCACTGCAATATATTGCCCTTTTACTAAGCTCTTCTTCTGGGAAAATGGGTGGCAGCTCAAAAATTGTAGATAGGTATTACTGAAGGTAGGTGTTCTAAAATCTTAGACTTAAAACCATTGTCAGACAGACTGATCACAGTGTCAAGATAATTAATACTGGTCTTACCAATGTGTGAAGTGAGCTTTAAAAACTGAGTGATGGTGTTTAAATTATTCATAAATTCATCATTCAATAAAAAATGACCATCCCATAAGATAAAAATGTCATCCAAGAACCTATGGTAGAAATTAATATACTTAAAATGTTCACAATTAAACCCTGTCTAATAACACCAAATTTGCATAAACTGGGGTACAGGTGGCATCCATAGATACCCCTTAATTTGTTTAAACAATTTACCTTCTAAAAATATAAAATTATTATTAAGAACAAGAGAAGTGAATTCCACTATAAAATTAATTTGTCATTGACAAAACCTTAAATCCTCCAAACTGGTTTGAAACATTTCTAATCTATCATTGTTTGGAATAACTGAAAATAAGTCCATAACATCAATTGTTAATAATACTAAATTGTTCTTCAACAATTTGTTTTTAATCAACCTAAAAAAATCCCACACATCCTTTAAAAGGTGTGGAATGGTGTCATAAATTGGTGTAAGCAACCTATCCGTTAATATTGTTAGGGGGAGTTCTTTGAAACTTGAACACTACAACTGGTCTGAAAGGTGGATTGTTAAGATCTTTGTGGATTTTGGGATCCCAAAATAGTGGGAATGATAGGTTTAGTTATTTTTAGAAAATTATATGTTTTCCCATCTATTCTTCTTCTAATAAAGTAGTCAACAGAAGATATATTTGATGTATGCAAGATTGTATTAATTTTTTGAAACAGGCACATACATATCCATATTGTGTAAAGTATTCAGCGTTATGTTAGAATAATCCATGGAGTTAAACAAACCATCCCACCTCTCTCATTAGGCTTCATAATATGTATAGAACTATCCTTACATAAATCATTAAGTAACATCCTGTCCTGTGTAGTTAAAATACTGTGATAATGATGTTTTTATTTATCTTGTCTAACAAATAAATGCCATCCATAACACCTTTCTCAAAAATATTGAGTATAGGGTGTAATTGTGGGTTAAAGGTGCTTTTCTTTTTAATCTGAAAATTATTAATTGTTTTATTTTCTGTACCTACCCTTGCATGACTTTTCTCATGAAAATAATACTTCTAAATTTAATTTTCTTGTAAATAATTTTAACTTGGCTAAACATTTGGCAACATCTAAACCACATGATGGAACAAATTTAAAGCATTTTTGAAAAAGACTAAAATGTTCTTTAGAAATGGGCAGATGAGAATAATTAAAAATATTGTGAGCCTTATATGTAAATATGACACCTCACTTTTCTATATTCAGTGCCTCTTCTTCCTCCTCCTCTTGTAATATTTCTCCCCATTGAAATGTGTGCAAATCTTCTTGTTCTTATAACTCAACTCTAAACCATTTTTGACCTGCTTGCCAACCTTTCAGATCTCTGAAGTGTTGGAAAATTCCCTGGTCAAAGATCGAAGACATCTCCAAAGCTTCATCCTCAAGCCTATTTAAATCTGGGTGGAAACTCTCACCTCCATTATTAATGCCCTCAAACTCCTGCTGTCTACTACTAGGTGCCTTCCAATTATTTTGTACTATATTAGACCCAATCCCCCTCACATCAGGATACAATACTCTCATCTTATATTATTCTATTTCTATTTAAATTTCTTCTATTTTCTAATGAAAACCATATTACATCTTCTAACCACTTTGTAAAATACTTTGTGATACAAATTGCTATACTGTTCAAAAATTAGAGCCCACTGAAGCTCCATATTCAAACTTTCCACTTCATTTAATAGGGAAATAATAATTTTTCTCATTGTTTTTAAATAACAATTCTAATAATTCCAGATGACCATCACAGTCAAACATTTCCACAAACTCAGTATAATCAGTTCATCATGTTTGATTCCAAAATGGAACTTAAATACTCTTAGGTCTTTGCGTCACAATTTTTTGCCTTAAAAAAATGTTTGTCCAACTGCAAAGTCACGCTAATTAACTTTTTTTTAAAACATAAAACATTGTATCCTTCAAGCATTTATTCTTAAAATGATGAGTCTCCACTTGTTCACTGGGATGAATTAATTTAAAATTAAATGTTTTGTCCAATATACTTTTAAAGTTCTAGGATTCATCAGCCTGTCTCTAAACAGTACTTGTATAAACTGAGACACATGAAATGGTGCCTGTTCCTTGTTGGATGTTGCCCCCATTAGACTGCGTAGGTTCATAGGTAGGTACTAGGCTATTGGCCCTAGGGATTACATAAGCCTAGTAAAAAGGTACCCTGGCTTTCGCCACCCAAGAAAGTTATTTTCCTGTGCCCCTGTCGAGCAGAGCCACAGAAGTGATCCCCAGGGTGAATTTCCTATCTCCCATCCAGTCATCAAGATTTTTCTTGAAGAGGGCTAATGAGGAGCTTTGTTTGATATAGATAGGTAGTTTGATCCAGAGTATGGGAAGTCTCTGGGATAGGAGTCTATCCCTCCAGCATGTTCTGTTTATAGTTGTAACAAGATTTAGGTCCCTAGACTGTGTAGCTCAGAGGGATTGGGATTTCTTTAAGTGGAGCATGTCTAACAGCTCTGGGTTTGACATAGCTTTGTATGTTAGGCAGAGATCGCCTCTGAGTAGGCAATATGCAATGGAGTAAAGCTGGAGTTTTTTGAGATGGTCTGCATAGGGCATCTGTTTAAGGCTGGTAATCCTCTTTGTGAGGGAGGTATTTCTGTGGCTTCTCCATTTGTTGTAGATGTCTTGTGAGGTACATACCAAAAGGGGTGCTGTATTCTATAATGGGTCTAATGAGTGATGAGTAGAGGGGAACAATGACCTCTTTTTTCCTGGATGAGAAACCTTTTGTGATGAGGTGTGCCACATAGAAAGATTTCCTGACTACTGTGGCAATGTGATTATCAAAGGAGAGACTACTGTCCACCTGTGTCCCAAGGTCTCTTATCACACTTTCAATGTTAAGTAGAATACCGCCTATGTGGTAGTTCATGGGTACAAAGTTATTAAAAAAAGGGATGACAATGCACTTTTCGGCATTGAGCTTGAGGCCATGGCTTTGACACCAGGCATCTGTCTCAGTGAGACCCTTTTGTAGGATGTCCACATCGTTAGGAGTTTCAATTATGTCTCCTAGTTTGCAGTCATCTGCAAACTTCATTTAACAAAGATCTTCTGTGTTAGCCTGTACTTCAGAGAAGTAGATACCAAACAGGAGAGTACCAAGGAGTGAACACTGTGGTACTCCACTTGTCACGGTCTGAAGTCGGATTTGGAGTCTGCTACTTTCACAGTGTGGGTTCTGTCAGTGAGCCAGTTGGCAACCCATCTTGTGACATAGGGGTTTATACCTAGTTTAGTGAGTTTATCTATAATTCCAGAGTGAGGGATGGTGTCGAAAGCCTTGGCGAGATGTAGATAGGCTGTGTGAACCAGTTTACTATTAAAATGTTGCCATGCAATTGCACGGCTATGAAGTATTCGAACAACAGATGTTCGAATACTTCATATGTGGACAGATTAAATGAGCAAACAGTATATTTGCGAATGGACTGTGCATTCAAAAATATAATATTTGCTCATGTAAAGGGATCATGGTGCAGTGTGGTTAGGGAAATACATCCCTTTCCCCACTGTAGTGCGATCTCAGAGCTGGAATAATAAGTTAGGGGGGTATGAGGGTGCAGGGGGACTTACCCCCATGCATACACGGGAGATTAGGTGTAGGGTTTAGGGAGTTGCGGTAAGGGTGGCATTGTTGTTGATGCCGTAAAATGTCATTGTCGACATTTTTGGCATTAACAGCTGTTTTTTGACATTGTTCATTTTGGTGCAGTTTCAATACAACACTTTGCTGTTTCGTACCTTTTTTTTTATAAATTTCAAGATATTAATAGTAAACCGTGTGAATCACCTTACCTTAATCTATAGCTTATGTGACCGCTTCAAAGAAGTCTATCAGGTTTAGGAGACATGATCTGCCTTTTGCAAACCTTATCTAGTTGGGGTCCAGAGTTTGGAGATTACCAATGTCATTGTGTATAAGTTCCACAATGATACGTTCCATAGCCTTGCAGATCAGGCTTGACAGGCTAATGGGGAGGTAGTTCCCAGGGTTCGTGGTGGCTCCCCCTTTGTGGAGTGGAATGACCATCGCAGTGTGCCATTCAGTGGGCACAAAGCCTGAAGTAAGGCTATGATTAAACATGGTACTTAGGTGGGGTGCCAGTTCAGTCTGTAGTTTGTGTAGAATGCAGATGTTGTCAGATCCCATGAATGCTGTGTTTTTGGCTTTGGAGTGTGTGTTTTTTACCTGTGCAGCCGTGATTACAGGAACGTTGCATTCTTCCGGTATAGAGATGGGCCCTTTAGGGGGCGAGAGAGGGGTAAAGTTAGCAATGAACCTATCTGCCAGGATGTTGACAATATCTGTTGGTTCTGTATATTTAGTGCCATTGTGCTGTAACTCAGAGCAGATCTGAGTGTTGCCATTAAGATTCTTGACATAGCTATAGAATGCTTTATGATTGTCTTTAGAATCAGTGATGATTTTGTTTTCGTAACTAGCTTTGGAGGATTTTATGAGGGATCTCAGCTTCTTACTGAGGCTGACCAGTGAGTTCCTCCAATCATGGGATATTACTCTTTTTTGCAACAGTTTCTTTCTTCTGTTGTAGAGTTTGTTTATGGTAGGGGACCACCAGATTGGCTTCCTTTTTTTGGAGGATAGCATCTTAGCTCTTTAGTGATTGCACCATCCATGCACTCGTGTAAGTGCTTATAAAATGCATTTGTGTAGGACTCAGCAGTCGTACCTCTATTGTCTGTCTACATGGTTGTCGTGAAGTTTGCCACTTCTGTCTTAAGAAGCGTGACGTTGGCTTTGGAGAAATTTTTTACAGTGGTTTCCCTCTGTGGGGTGGGGGCATGATGTGGATGTCTCAGGTGATTAGCTTGTGGTCAGATCTGACCAATGAGGAACTGGCCTTTGGTGTGGAACACCGGTTGCCCATGTTGGTAATAACCAGGTCTAGGATATTGCTGCCCCTGACGGGGGGTGTGGATAAGTTGATCCAAGGCGTTGGAATTTATGAGTTCCAGAAAACGTTGAGCAAAAGAGTTGGTACATGAGTAGTTTTCCCAGTTAATGGTGGAGTAGTTGAAATTTCCCATTATTAGGGTGTTAGGTTGTACCCTAATATTTTCCAGTGTATCAAGAAATGAGGAGTGGGAATCCTGGGGCATGCTGAGAGGTCTGTAGCTAGTTACAGTTTGGATTGTGGTCTTGTCCAGAGTTGGTTGCACTTGGATAATCTCGGATGCATTATGCTGAGTAGCTAGCCTGGAGGTGTGGATAACCTTAATGAATATGGACATGCCTCCACCTTTAGTGTTTCAGTCCAGGTTAGGTGGCCAAAAAGTGTAGTATGAATTATAGCCTGGTAATGTAGGGGTGCTCTCTGGAGCCTGCACAGATGTCGATGTTCTTCATTTTAAGGAGTGCCTCGAGTGAGTGTGCATTTTGAGGTTTATACTTCTAGCATTGAGTAGCATTACCCTCAGATTTTGCTTGCTTGTACCTGTTATGGTGGTGAATTTGTCATTTGAACCTTGCTTAAAAAAGGCACAATATGTGTGACAAGGGCCTTAGCCAGTATCCAGAATCCCAAGGGCGACAGGTGCAGGTCATCTCTGGCAAAGCATCCTGGTCTGTTGATCATGTCATCCCAGGCAGACAGATACTGGACCCCCTTAGAATGACACCAGAAGTTTAGCCAAGTGTTGAAGTCAATAATTTTGTCCTTGTACTGTGGTATTATTCTGGGTGATGGTAGGATGCTACTCAGGGCTAGGGTCATACCTGCCTGGGCTACAAGATCGGACAGCTCCTCCATGTCTCTTTTCATGACAAATCAAAACATGCTGCCAAATTGTCATTCCTCTTCATGGGACCAGGCATCCACTAACTAGGTATTTCAAAAGCCATAGAACATGTTGCTTTACAGCTATCTATTTGACTTGAGGAAGAAACTGGCAAAAGTCTTGACTCTACAAAAAACAATACTCCATTACTGTTAAGTGCAGCCACCTGGCCACGCAAATTCTGTTTGGCCAGAAATAAAGTCATACACACAAAAAATGCTGGGAATTGTAGTTTTCCTTACTGAACTGTAAGTTGTGTGACAACAATTCAATTAATCTTGTTAATTCCCACTTCAAATATGAAACCTCTGATGCCAACGTGTCCACATCATTCCTCTCATTATTCCTCGGTGAAGCAGAGATATTATCCAGTGAATCCAGCATTTTATGTGGGCAAAACTAAAAAGAAGTTTATGTAAACGAACATATGAGCATGTGTATGACACAAAGAATAAGAATGACAATAATGCATTATATAGTTTGACAGGTTTCAGTTTGAGATACTTGAAGAAAATCACACCAAACCATAGGGCACTGGAATGGCAAATTACTGGAACACAAAGAATTTTTGTGGCAGCTTATCTTGAATTCTAACAATACTCCAAGACTTAATGAGTTTCTGTCCATTCAACCCCTATTTAAATTAAATGCTATGAAATTGTAGCACTTAGGGTGCGTTTCAATATGTTTGTATCAAACAGCTTTGTTTTATGTACAATAAGTTATTTTAAGAAACAATGAAATAATTGGTTTATATAATATTATATGTAGTGTTTACTATTTTTTTGTTTATATTGTTATGGTTCTTTATATTTTCATTGGATGATTCTTGTACTTAGCAGTTCTAATTGCTTTTAACAAACACTGTTTTAATATAAAATGAATGGGTCAGATGGTGCTATTTCATTCTGGTGAAGTCTTATTACTGGACAAAAGTGCTCAGTAAATAATTGTAATGTAATTTAAGTTTGACTGGTGACCAGCTTTTCTGACATAATCTTTTATCGGGTTCCTTGCGCTGTTGCCTGATGTCTGAGTACTTTTGCAAGTCTCAAACTGAGCAAAGAATGGCATCCACATAGTTTAGGTGCTAGATGAAGAATGCATAGGTAGTGCAATGAAGTTTAGACTTTGGAGATAGAAGGTTGGGTTAAGAGTGAAAGATACCCCTGAGATTATATGTGGGGACTTTGGTGAAGCATTAATGAGTGAGAGGCAAAGATGTCTTTGGAGAAGAGGCTTTGTGAATTAGTGATCCATGTAGGAGGTTAGCTGTCAAATGTATTGGGAGCCATTTGGCTTTGGGGAAATTTAGGCAGTAGCATTCTTTAATTATAGACCCATGAGCCTGACCAGCCTCATTTATAAGGCAATAGGATCATTATGGAGTTAATATATAAAAGATATAGGAAATATACAGACTCTTGACCCAACCCAGTTTGGATTCAGTAAGAGCAGGTCCTACCTACTTATCCTGGTTGACTACTCTGGCAAAGTTAATGAAGCAATGGATGGGGGAACATAGTGCATACTATATATCTAGACATTGCAACAGCATGCCACATTTGGGTATCATAGTTAAACTGTCCCAGCTAAATGTAGGTCCCTATGTGACCCATTGGAAAGCAAACTGGCTCACAAATAGAACACAGGAAGTTAAGGTGGGTAGCTATACTGCCACTAAATATCTGTCACTAGTAGAGTACTCCAGGTTCAGGCCTTGTGCCATTCCTCTTTGTCATTTACTTCTTGAAGGTCAAAGCTAATGTTAAGGGATTGAGGCTGATTGATTTTCAGATGATTACAAACTGGTGCCATCATAAACTCCCCAGAGGACAGCAAGACCTTCTAAGAGGATCTGGCCCAAACAAATAGCTTGTGTCAAAGCCATGCACTAAAACTAAATGTTAAGAAGTGTGTAATTGTATCTTTCAGCATGCATGACCCCCTTTGAACTATCTCTTTTACAGTACATCCCTGAAAATTGATCTTGTAGTTAAGGATCTGGGAACCTAAGTTGTCAATGAACTGTCGTTTAATCACCATGTATGTAAGGAAATCCTGTTTCATTGCACAGCTTATATCTAAAGGTATTGTGTTCAGATCCAGGAATGCAAATGTTACACTGTATTTGGCACGTACTTGGATGATCGTTTCGTATAATGCACCTTTTATTATGTACTTGTCCAAGCACTTATCACTACTGAAAAGACCCCAATGCTTTCTCACTAGAAAATTAAAGGGCCTAAAACGTAAAATATATATAAAATATCTGAAAGCCTTCTCCCTCTTTTCAGTGCCACACAGGCTACTGAGAGGTGACCTCTGCCTTACATGTACAGCTTCAACAGAACCTATTTTGTCAGATCTATTACACATTTGCATATCCAGTTGAATTATAAACACTTGCCTAAGGGATTACAATCACTTTTGCAAAATAAATAGAAGATTTTGGAGGAAAAGGTATCTGTCACAGAGAATACCACTTCTATGGAATCTTCTTCCACTCCACATAATGAAAATAACATCCCCTTACTCTAGTCCAGTGTAATTTGGATGAATGGACTGGTAACTAGAAATTCACCCCAATGTAATTTGGATGAATGGATTGGTAATTATAAATTCACACTCACTTTATCACCCGTGTCCCTCATAGGTAGGAGAAAACTGTAACTGGCCCAATATATCCTTTCTCTGGGTTATTTGTATGCAAAATAATATAGGACTACAAACAATGCAAACTCTATGTGTCACTAGAAATCTATTCCAAAAAATATGGTATCAGCTAGATTTTAATTGCTCCTTTAACACTGTCAGGGTCAATCACAATCCCAGGGACATTCTTTATAGCAAACATCTTTCTATGTAAGGTTTCTATAGATGGATTCAGTGCAGAAATAGCTTTCCAAAATGATGAAACATTTTATTAGGATCATTGAAAATCAGGCTGTTCTGACTACCTAAACACTACCACAAACCAAATCCATAATCAAAGAAATATGTTCTGAAGATTTACAGCACTTTTCTATTTTTCAGCAGGGAGGTATACAACCTATAAAAATGTTACACAATGAAAGAAATATGATGCAAGCTGTACAGCAGAAAGGTGAAGGAAAGAAGGCTGCTATATTTACACATACTGGATGACAATAAGGGCACACGAAGAACAGAATAAATTTAAAAAATGCTTCTAATAGTAACATGGTTAAAAGAAAATGCAAAATAATGTTAGCAGGAGAATCATTTGTGTCAAGGAAGAAAAATAGGTCAGTAAATGATACAAGTAATGGACAGTGAAAGTAATAGAAGCTGGATGAAAAGATTAAAGGAGAAATGCGTGCAGCGTAGAAAGGTAGGCAGAAGAGACTAAAGAGAATCATAGGGAAAAAAGGAGCAATATGGCTGCAATTTAAGTGGGGAGGTGTAGATAAATAATGGATATACAAACTGTGTTTGCATAAGGCACACATTGTTAAAAGTGAAAGGTAACAAAAATTTAAAACAATCCAGTTTTGTTTATTAATATCTAGTGCTATAATCAACTAAGTACCATGCAAGTGGTTGAGTCAAATAATTGCATTTCAGTTCTCTGATGTATGTGAATTCACTAAACACAATTAAGGGGAAAAACTGGTACAATCGATGCACACTTCATGAATGTTACCTTAACATAAATTGTCATGTTTAGATACAGATTTTCTTATTTTGGTTTGCTGTTGTGTTTCATAGTTCAGGCTAACTAGGAATACTAACAAACAGGCTAAGAGAAGAGTTGCAGTAGTAAAGAATAAGGCATCAGATGCAAAGAAACTTGTTTCAACTTGCAAAGCAAAGTAAGAAAGATAAAGAAGATAGACACTTTTCAAAATGGATGCCAGCAACAACATACTCACCAGTCCACAAGACATCAATGGCTGATGAAAAGAGAACCTCTGGCAGTAACTTCTGTGGGATATGAGGTGGGCAGATGTGTTAGAGAGCAAGCTAACCATGATTTGCAAGTTACTAGAGAATCAGACCAGATGGAAATGATTTTTCTGTTAATTTTCAAAACCATTTGTTTTGGTAAGGGTCATAGAGATAACAAAGTGAACAGGGTGAATCAGATTTCCCTATTCCAAGAAACAGGTTCCTGCAATCCTTTGGGATTCTCACATGTTTTCAGATTAGTTGAGAGAGATAATCACCCTAAAAATGGCCTGAGTCTGACCATTGACTCCATTCAGTGAGATGTACCATGTACACATCCTATGGGGATGGACCAGAGAGAATCCTTAACTATGTGCCAAAAGGAGCTAAACTCAAACCATTCTAGAACCTGTGCTGTGTGCAGAAGTAAAAGCAGCTAAATCAAGGTGACACTTTTCAACCACCTGCACACACCTGGTCTCCCTCATTAGCATGGAATGGCATTCTTCATTTATTTATCCTTTTGTGACTGGGTTAGTAGCCTCTTTTAAGGGTAGGCCCAAGGTGATATTTATAATACTAGGGAAAATTTGGCCAGGGTATTGGGGAACTTAACCTACTCTTTTTGATAGGTGCTATGGGATCTTTTATATCCACCTGAGCTACCACCATGTCTGGCAGATGGAACCACAGTTTAACATCTCAACCAAAGGATGCAAACTCAAAAGAGCAGCACTGCCCTTATGCTGCACTGTCAGCAATTGATCTTCCTGGTGCGTGAATAGAATCCACAGCCTTCTGCATCAAATACAAGTGTACTACATGTTGCATGACTGACTCTGCTTCAGTGTCTCAAAAGCCAGTTTTGATGGCAGGGAATAGCCAGCTTTAATCTTTCCCTGTTTTAGCAGTCTCTTGAATAGCATTGTTCTAGACCTCCATGCATTGTCTTGTGGTACTGAGACCACATAGTAACTGCATGCAGTCTTTTCTGATGATAGTGATTGCTGAGCTGTGTGGGTTATCTGGTGCAGTTTTCATAGAAAACACCACACAGACATGCCTCCTATACTTGGTCCAGCTATTTTTGTTCTGAGTGAATTTTTAATTCAGTTTATTTATTGACAGTTGATAATTAGGTATGTGGGCTGGTCAACAGACCCTTTTCAGCCATGTTTGAGGCCCATATGGGCAACAGTTTAGTATATCAAATACTCAGAGATATCACACTAGTTAAAAAAAGACAGCAAAATGCAGATTTATAACAAACACTAGATACATATTTATATGCAGATATAGAAAGGTAATTTAAGATTCACAAACAATATCTTGAATATGTGACTGCATAGACATTGGGCAGGATTCACGAAGCCTCCGTGTAAGAGATACAAGGCTTACACAGAGGCTGCAGTTAAATGGTATGACGTCAGCATGTCATGCATATGCATGAGGGCATGCTGAATCACACCTAAGGCTAACACGGTCCGTGGAAGAGAGTAGGGGGTGTGTCCGTAGGCCAAGCCCTGCAAGCGGACACGCCCCCAGAAGAGTAAACGTGCCCAAAGTAAACCCCCACGACAGGAAATGTGAATAAACACAACACAACACATGCCCCCACAGACTATGAACATAAAATTATATAAATGAACATGTTATATTTTTTTTTAATTGTAAAGATGTGTGCCAGTGAGTGCGCTCGGTGCGCGGGCGTGCCCGTAGCTCAGCCACAGTTAGCAGTAAGTGGAAAAGCATATAAGAACTAACTATGCAAAGTAAGCCAAAAAGCAATAGCGTAGCGGTAGAGACGTTGGCTGAAGAGCAGGCAGTCATGGTTTGAGCCCCCACAACATCAATTTTTATTTTTAGTGAAATAAGCACGAAACAAGTCCCTGACATATATGTACACATATAAAATTATATTTTATGTAAAATGTAATGAAATAGGCCATTTATTTTGAAGAAATGTGAGATAACAAAATAATAAAAAATGCCAGATGTGCCCATAGCTGAGCTATAGTTTAACAAGTTGAGTGCATCTGCCCATAGGTGAGCAGTGGTTTAACAGGTGCAAAATGAGTGCCCGTAGGTGAGCAATGGTTCAACAGGTGCAAAATGAGTGCCTGTAGGTGAGTCATGGTTTAACACACTGAAATTGTGTGCCCCTAGCTGAGCTGAACATAATATGCGTGCTGACAGCCAAATGAAGCGTAAACCAGTGTAACCCATTTGGGCGGAGCTGCGCACCGTGCCAACAAGCTAACCGACGGGGAACGCTGAGCAAGCTGTAACAAAACTGCCTTTACACAGACACACCCCCTAGCCTGTCTAGACAGTCATAAAATATAAAAAACAGTGGACAGGCTCGAACCCAGGATACCATGCACCATAGTCAAGGTACTGAACCACTAAGCCATGACAGCTGTACTTAGAAACGCAGTAATAGCAAATATATAGGAATGAATAGAAAGAGGAGCATGACAAAGCAGGATTTGTGAAGCTGATACAATTCCAAAATGGCCAATCACAGATATGTGCGGGAAAAACGGCATATATAAACCCCATAGGCGGGAATACACAGCATAACCGATTGTAGAACTAACTTGCAGCCAGAATGTCAGGAGTAGGTGAGGGTAGTTGCTTCCGAGCACAGAGGTGAGGCATTGAGGAGTCCAGATATATGGTCTGGCTCCTTGTACACAATCATGAGGCCAAACTCATGCAGGGCCAGGTCCTGTGGGGAGCATATAGGGCTGAGGCGTGGGACTGGTTGGCTCATGATCTCACCAGTGCCACAGGGATTCCAAGGACTGGTGAGCAGGTCCGTCACCACCATGCAGACCTGAAGAGATGTAAGCAGGACCAACTGAACCTTTGGATCCAGGAGGCCCGGCAAATGCCCAATGCCCCACTACTGAGTAAGTTACATTTAATTATGTATGTAAGAAATTAGATGTGTATTCCAATATTACTTTATTTATATTACAGCTGCAGGTGTCCGTTCTGCAAACCGCAGAGCCTATGGCGATAGACTGGTGCAGTTGCGCCACCAGGCAGGTCAGTAATCCTCTCCCTGTAACTGTAAATAAATATAAAAGTATGACAGTTAGCAAAAGAGTGTAGTGTAGTCACTAAGTAATAAAATGTGCAAGTAACAGTGTAAGAGTGTTCGCAAGTATTGCTTGATTACAAAAGTGTGTTGCAGTCTGTAATCCAAACATAAAAATGAAAATGTCTGAAATAAAGTCTGAAATAAAGATGCCCCACCTGTAATATAATAGTACACAACCTGCAGCAGGCTGAAAAGTACAGCTGCAGAAGATGAGCAAAGCACATGTGTGAAATATATCCCTGTTGCAATACTGAAACATGACAGAAGTGAGACTGTTGGAAAGGATTGTAATAACTACAGGTAAAACATGTAAATAAAGCCTAGAAGTAAGTACCATCCTGAATTGTAAAATTAAAACAAGTGAGAGAGTGTGAGAAAGAGTTATGAATCCACCAATAAAGTAGTAATAACCCCTGAATAAAGTATACTGCAGTTAGTACAGAATGAAATTAATGTGACAAGCAGAACCAAACTGTGAAATGTGTTCAAAATGTTCCTGCAGCTGGAATGTGTATCCCAAAATCTGGATATGTTGCTCTCAGTCTGAAATATGCAGATAGTATGAATGTCTGAAATACCAAACATCCACAGTTGTCTATAGCTATATAAAGCAAATGTAGCAGGATGATGTAGCTGAACAAAGCCAGATATGAACGTGTATGAATAACAATAAAATGTATATTGATGTAGCAGTAACAGTCCTATCACCAACTTGAAATAGTTATCACATAGGAAACTGTAGGTAGAACAGTAGTGTGTATATATCTGCAGCTATTAGAAATGTACAGCATATGTATTGGTATTTGAAGGTGTTAATTATATTTTCTTCACCCTACCCTATAACCACATATAATCCATTCCACAAGACATCAATGGCTGATGAAAGGAGAACCTCTGTCAGTAACTTCTGTGGGATATAAGGTGGGCAGATGTGTTAGAGAGCAAGCTAACCATGATTTGCAAGTTACTAGAGAATCAGACCAGATGGAAATGATTTTTCTGTTAATTTTCAAAACCATTTGTTTTGGTAAGGGTCATAGAGATAACAAAGTGAACAGGGTGAATCAGATTTCCCTATTCCAAGAAACAGGTTCCTGCAATCCTTTGGGATTCTCACATGTTTTCAGGTTGGTTGAGAGAGATAATCACCCTAAAAATGGCCTGAGTCTGACCATTGACTCCATTCAGTGAGATGTACCATGTACACATCCTATGGGGATGGATCAGAGAGAATCCTTAACTATGTGCCAAAAGGAGCTAAACTCAAACCATTCTAGAACCTGTGCTGTGTGCAGAAGTAAAAGCAACTAAATCAAGGTGACACTTTTCAACCACCTGCACATACCTGGTCTCCCTCATTAGCATAGGAATGGCATTCTTCATTTATTTATCCTTTTGTGACTGGGTTAGTAGCCTCTTTTAAGGGTAGGCCCAAGGTGATATTTATAATACTAGGGAAAATTTGGCCAGGGTATTGGGGAACTTAACCTACTCTTTTTGATAGGTGCTATGGGATCTTTTATATCTACCTGAGCTACCACCAAGTCCGGCAGATGGAACCACAGTTTAACATCTCAACCAAAGGATGCAAACTCAAAAGCGCAGCACTGCCCTTATGCTGCACTGTCAGCAATTGATCTTCCTGGTGCGGGAATAGAATCCACTGCCTTCTGCATCAAATACAAGTGTACTACATGTTGCATGACTGACTCTGCTTCAGTGTCTCAAAAGCCAGTTTTGATGGCAGGGAATAGCCAGCTTTAATCTTTCCCTGTTTTACCAGTCTCTTGAATAGCATTGTTCTAGACCTCCATGCATTGTCTTGTGGTACTGAGACCACATAGTAACTGCATGCAGTCTTTTCTGATGATAGTGATTGCTGAGCTGTGTGGGTTATCTGGTGCAGTTTTCATAGAAAACACCACACAAACATGCCTTCTATACTTGGTCCAGCTATTTTTGTTCTGAGTGAATTTTTAATTCAGTTTATTTATTGACTGTTGATAATTAGGTATGTGGGCTGGTCAACAGACCCTTTTCAGCCATGTTTGAGGCACATATGGGCAACAGTTTAGTATATCAAATACTCAGAGATATCACACTAGTTAAAAAAAGACAGCAAAATGCAGATTTATAGCAAACACTAGATAAATATTTATATGCAGATATAGAAAGGTAATTTAAGATTTACAAACAATATCTTGAATATGTGACTGCATAGACATTGGGCAGGATTCACGAAGCCTCCGTGTAAGAGATACAAGGCTTACACAGCGGCTGCAGTTAAATGGTGTGACGTCAGCATGTCATGCATATGCATGAGGGCATGCTGAATCACAGGTAAGGCTAACACGGTCCATGGAAGACAGTAGGGGGCGTGTCCGTAGGCCAAGCCCTGCAAGCGGACACGCCCCCAGAAGAGTAAACGTGCCCAAAGTAAACCCCCACGACAGAGTACATGGAAATGTGAATAAACACAACACAACACATGCCTCCACAGACTATGAACATAAAATTATATAAATGAACATGTTATATATTTTTTTAATTGTAAAGATGTGTGCCAGTGAGCACTCGGTGCGCGGGCGTGCCCGTAGCTCAGCCACAGTTAGCAGTAAGTGGAAAAGCATATAAGAACTAACTATACAAAGAACACAAAAAAGCAATAGCGTAGCGGTAGAGATGTCAGCTGAAAAGCAGGCAGTCATGGTTCGAGCCCCCACAACATCAATTTTTATTTTTAGTGAAATAAGCACGAAACAAGTCCCTGACATATATGTACACATATAAAATTATATTTTATGTAAAATGTAATGAAATAGGCCATTTATTTCAAAGAAATGTGAGATAACAAAATAATAAAAAATGCCAGATGTGCCCATAGCTGAGCTATAGTTTAACAAGTTGAATGCATCTGCCCGTAGGTGAGCAGTGGTTTAAGAGGTGCAAAATGAGTGCCTGTAGGTGAGAAATGGTTCAACAGGTGCAAAATGAGTGCTTGTAGGTGAGCCGTGGTTTAACACACTGAAATTGTGTGCCCCTAGCTGAGCTGAGCGTAATATGCATGCTGACAGCCAAATGAAGTGTAAACCAGCGTAACCCGTTTGCGCGGAGCTGCGCACCGTGCCAACAAGCTAACCGACGGTCAACGTTGAGCAAGCTGTAAAAAAAGTGCCCTTACACAGATACACCCCCTAGCCTGTCTAGACAGTCATAAAATTTAAAAAGTAGTGGACAGGTTAGAACCCAGGATACCATGCACCATAGTCAAGGTACTGAACCACTAAGCCATGACAGCTGTACTTAGAAATGCAGTAATAGCAAATATATAGGAATGAATAGAGAGAGGAGCATGACAAAGCAGGATTTGTGAAGCTGATACAATTCCAAAATGGCCAATCACAGATAAGTGCGGGAAAAACGGCATATATAAGCCCCATAGGTGGGAATACACAGCATAACCGATTGTAGAACTAACTTGCAACCAGAATGTCAGGAGTAGGTGAGGGTAGTTGCTTCCGAGCACAGAGGTGGGGAGTTGAGGAGTCCAGATATATGGTCTGGCTCCTTGTCCACAATCATGAGGCCCAACTCATGCAGGGCCAGGTCCTGTGGGGAGCATATAGGGCTGAGGCATGGGACCAGCTGGCTCATGATCTCACCAGTGCCACAGGGATTCCAAGGACTGGTGAGCAGGTCCGTCACCACCATGCGGACCTGAAGAGACGTAAGCAGGACCAACTGAACCTTTGGATCCAGGAGGCCCGGCAAATGTCCAACGCCCCACTACTGAGTAAGTTACATTTAATTATGTATGTAAGAAATTAGATGTTTATTCCAATATTACTTTATTTATATTACAGCTGCAGGTGTCCATTCTGCGAACCGCAGAGCCTATGGCGATAGGCTGGTGTGGTTGCACCACCAGGCAGGTCAGTAATCCTCTCCCTGTAACTGTAAATAAATATAAAAGTATGACAGTTAGCAAAAGAGTGTAGTGTAGTCACTAAGTAATAAAATGTGCAAGTTACAGTGTAAGAGTGTTCGCAAGTATTGCTTGATTACAAAAGTGTGTTGCAGTCTGTAATCCAAACAGAAAAATGAAAATGTCTGAAATAAAGTCTGAAATAAAGATGCCCCACCTGTAATATAATAGTTCACAACCTGCAGCAGGCTGAAAAGTACAGCTGCAGAAAATGAGCAAAGCACATGTGTGAAATATATCCCTGTTGCAATACTGAAACATGACAGAAGTGAGACTGTTGGAAAGGATTGTAATAACTACAGGTAAAACATGTAAATAAAGCCTAGAAGTAAGTACCATCCTGAATTGTAAAATTAAAACAAGTGAGAGAGTGTGAGAAAGAGTTATGAATCCACCAATAAAGTAGTAATGACCCCTGAATAAAGTATACTGCAGTTAGTACAAAATGAAATGAATGTGACAAGCAGAACCAAACTGCGAAATGTGTTCAAAATGTTCCTGCAGCTGGAATGTGTATCCCAAAATCTGGATATGTTGCTCTCAGTCTGAAATATGCAGATAGTATGAATGTCTGAAATACCAAACATCCACAGTTGTCTATAGCTATATGAAGCAAATGTAGCAGGATGATGTAGCTGAACAAAGCCAGATATGAACGTGTATGAATAACAATAAAATGTATATTGATGTAGCAGTAACAGTCCTATCACCAACTTGAAGTAGTTATCACATAGGAAACTGTAGGTAGAGCAGTAGTGTGTATATATCTGCAGCTATTAGAAATGTACAGCATATGTATTGGTATTTGAAGGTGTTAATTATATTTTCTTCACCCTACCCTATAACCACATATAATCCATTCCACGTGAAATTGGTATGTGCAATCGCAATTAACACCCCTGGACATTTGTCCTGTTGGGTCATACATATTTGCATGTACGTTGATGCATCTGTCCTGTTCATACATCCAAACCTGATGGCCTGTTGCCATCAATCAACCCTGCATGTTGTTGGACTGTGTATTGCTGTTCAAATTATGCATGTGTTATGCTTGCTGTTCAATGGTGTGAATATCTGGGTGTTTGGTTAATGGGAATACTAATGCATGCTTTTACAACTAATTGCGAATGGTATTGTATGTTACCAACCCAAACTGTCATGACATAATGCAAAACATAGGATGACAGGGAAGGCGGGTTCCAGTGGACCCACCTCTCCCACCTCAGCTGGCGAGTGCACCTGGCAGACTATACATTTCATGCCATTCAGTGTTAGGCCATGATTCTGGCGCCAGTTGTCCGTTTCAGTGAGGCCTGTCTGTAGGATGTGTGTGCCAGCTGGTGTATCGACTATGGTGTCTAGTGTGCAGTCATCTGGGAACTTTGTCATCCACAACCCGCCCATGTTTGCTTTCACAGCTGAGAAGTAAATGCCATACTAGAGGGGTCCTAGGACAGAGCCCTGTGGGATACCACTTGTGACTGGCTTTGAGTCTGACATGTCTCCTGCAATGTTGACTTTATGGATTCTGCTGTTCAACCAGTTTGCAACCCAGCATGTGACATATGCATTAACATTTAAGCTGATGAGCTTGTCTATGATGCCTGAGTGGAGTATTGTGTTGAAGGCCTTAGTCAAGTCCAGGTAGGCTGTATGGACTGCTTTGCCCTCATCAATGGCTGTAGTAACTGTTTTGAAAAAGTCAACCAGGTACAAAAGGCAGGATCAGACCTTCACAAAGCCAAACTGGGTGGGATCAAGTGTCTGTAGGTCCTCAATATTGCTGTATATGAGTTCCATAATGAATCTTTCCATAGCTTTGCAGACCAGACTGGTTAAGCTTATGGAGCGGTAGTTCCCAGGGTCAGCAGAGGTGCCTCCTTTGTGGAGTGGGACCACTGTTGCTGTACGCCAGGGTTTCAGGTACATATCCCGTAGTAAGGCTAAGGTTAAATATCAGTTTTATATGTGGTTGTAGCTCCTCTTGGAGTTCATGTAGCACACATCCAGGGATACCAGCAGGTCACATTGATGCTGTGTGTTCTGCTTTGCTGAGGGCGTCCCTCATCTGGACTTCTGAGATGACAGGGAGGTTACATTCAGCTGTGATAAGTATTTCTTCTTTTGGGGGAGAGGGAGGGGGATATTTGCACTGAACCTGTCTGCCAGAATGTTGCCAATATCTGTGGGTTCAGTGAATTTTATGTAGTTGTGTACTAACTCTGAGCATATCTGAGGCATTTGGTCCCTGTTTCTAACAAAACTGAAGAAGGCCTTGTGGTTATCTTTAGTGTCCTTGGCCATGTCTCTCTCAGAGTTGGCCTTGGATGTTGTTATGAGAGAACTTAGCTTATTACTAGTGCCGACCACAGATGCCTTCCCTTTATGTGATTATGCTCTGCCCTGCAGTAGCCTCCTTCTATCATTATACAATATGTCTTTGGCTGGGGTCCACTAGACAGGATGCTTAACCTTTGTGCATAGGGTCTGGGTTAGAATTGTGTGTGCATGTTCCATGCATTCTTGGTGATGTCCATGGGAAGCATTTGCAAAGGGGTCAGCATTGTGGGTTGTGGCTTCCACTGGCCCAGTGGGCTGCATGGATACTATTTCAGTCCTAACAAGTGAAGATCTGTCTATTCACATATATTTCAAAGTAGTCTACTTTGCTGGTGGTGGTGGTGGGATATGTATATCCAGGCCGAGTATTTTGTGTCCAGATCACACTAGTGGAGGACGTTCCACATACAGTACCTTGTTATGAACCTCTAGAGTGAGGTGGTGCATTGGACCTGTCTCAGTGTGCTGACTCATGGGGCTTGATACTATGTTGTATGGAATGTGGCAGGTATTGTTGCACAGGAGTCGGCTGAGCACTGATATCTGGCCATGTACATGTGTATCCACCAAGAGACACACACGTGCTACACATGGGAGTAGTAGCATATCACTACAGTTGAGTATCATGCATAGTATGTGTGCCATATTTTGCTGACATAGTTTGCTGATATGCTGTTTGTGTTCTCTTTCAGGGACATGGTGCATCAGCGAAATCCTGCCTACTCTGCTGCAGAAGATGAAGAGATACACCAGAGCCTGGTGCTGGATTATGACATTCTGTTTTCCCGCACCAGCCAGAATCAACAGGAGAGGACTGCACTGTGGCAAGACCTTGTCCGTAGGGTAAATGACATTGGCACGCATAATAGGACATATGAGCAGGTACGACATCACTGCAGTGATGTAATCAGAAATGTCCATCAGCGTGTGTTGGATATCCACAGGCAACAGGTTGCCACAGGAGGTGGGGTGGCCACACATCCCCCCTCACCAGCCTGGAGGGGCTACTCCTAAGTGTTGTGGCTCCAGCCCAGGAACATCAACAGCAACACACCTGCATTATGATGGAGGCTGCAGCCACACAGCAACATGACATGGAGCGTGCAGGTAATATGCCATATGTACACTTGACTGTTCTGTACACTTTTACTTTATGCATGTGTAAGGTATGTCCTTGGTATGTAGCTGTCAACATAGTATGTAATTGTGCAGGTGTGATATTGCCAATATCAGCAGCTGACATGTGAAAGGCAACTGTTGTACTACTGAACTGTATCATACGCAGTATCAATGGCACAGTTGTGCCCACTGACACTAATCCCCTCATTTCTGCAGGTCCCTCCGGTGTTACAGCAAGGCAGCCCAGCCATGCTGGTGAGTGTGTTTTAACAATACCTATAATAGTCCTGATAGTGCTAGTAATAATAGTGTACCTCAGTATTGCTCTGTGTGTATACTGCGGGGTGTGCATGTGTGCATGTGTGTGTATGTCCATGTGTGCATGTGTGCATCACTGGCAACATTGTATAGACATTGTAAACTGCGTTTCCTGTCTTCCTCTCACAGGTTCTGGTGCTGCTCTGGTGTCCTGCAGCAGGGAACCTGAATCTGGTGCCACAGTTACTGATAATGATGATATCTGTGTAATGGCACAGGAAGGTGTGTCAGGGTCCATCACTGGTCAGCCAATTGACAGTACACAGCTGTCAACCCCATCATTGCGCACAGTCATCCTGACAGTACATCCTATGTCACCAATGTCCCTAGGTGATGGACAGGATTCAGTGGGCATTGACCAGGGTAATGTGGTATCTGTGGCACATGCTTCCCCACACAGCAGCCATGGGCGGGGTTCTGAGATGGTACCACACAGACAGTTGCCCATGGGTTCACGTGGGAGCATCCATGGGCATACTTCCTCTGGCACACGTGCCCAAAGAGGTCTCTCAACCTCAGCTATGTTTTGGGCTGTCATGCAGGCACAGTCACATATGGAAAGGTACACCAGACAGAGTCTGAGGAAGCTGAGAGCATGTCGCACATCCATGACTGACAGTATGCATGACATCGCGGATGCTATCCGTAATTTCACCGATGTCATTGACAGACGTTGTGGGGACATATTACAGCAGTTCCACAACTACATGTCCATGAGACAGGGCAATGGTGGATGGTTGTGGCGTCGACGTGGCTGTATGCCAGCAACAGCAGCAGCTGGCAGTTGGCACGGATGACAACAGACACTCGGACGCCCCCATAGTGCCAGCAGCAGCTCCAGCAATGCTGGGTCTGTGCTGTCATCAGACCACCCCAGGAGACCACGTGCATGTGGCTCTGGACAGTCCCAACAGGGACCTGTGTCCAGTCAACAAACACCCTCTTCTGATGACAGTACCCTGTCTGGCTTAGTACCGGATACGGTCCGTAGCACCCCTGCCAGGCACAGGTACTGTGTCCATGGCCACAGACACTGATCTGTATGACTTGCCAGGTGCAGTCTGTGGCTGTCCACAAACTCCAGTATATGGCAGCCATGAGGTGGAACTGTGTGCATGCATACACACATGCAAAATGTTAACACCTAGGGCTCCCACATACATGCACACACTACACCAACAGTGCCCCACCCTGTACTGCTGTCCCTCACCAACACACATACACATACATGTCAATTGGTGGTATCAGTGGCAGACTCAGGCATACCTAGTTCACACCCTGTGCATATGATGGAACTGTGCCACCTCCTGCAATCTCCAACATCAGTGCAGGAACAGGTTAACATGTTGCTGATGCACAGGGTGACTACATAGAAGTGTATTACTAGTATCATGTTGGTAACAGTATGGTGTGCTGATATGATTGTGTGTATATCCCAGCATGCCTGATACAGTAACTGTATGGCTGTCCTGAATTGTTATCTACACCCATAGTAAGTACCATAGTGTAACAACTGCACATTATTGCATACCGGTGGTAAGGATGTCAACAGATATCCACATGCATAGGTAGCACAGGGGAGAAGGTAATGCAAGTAGTGATACGCAGTGATGGACATGTACACTAATGATGGCATGTTGCCCACAACGACTATGCAATGTGGATGTTTGCGCATGTTGATATGTGTGCAGTACCAATTTAATTTAAATTAAATATTAAATAATATCAGTTTTACCATGGACATCTGAGCTGTGCATCCCTGGGTACATGTTTATAGTGCCTGCATATTTGCACTGTTACCTACTGGAAGTGGTACCCCTTCTTTGTTGTACAATAGACTACTTCCAGCCCTGCTTACTGTAGCTTTGTTTGCATGCGTGTTTGCTTGAGGTTCCCTGGAACACTGATTCCACCTGCAATGCAGATTTACAGAGCTTCTGTGGATTCCTAGTGACATCTGCATAGCGTACTATACGTATGTCAATTTTCCACTTGACAGAACGTCACTGTCTGTCCTGTTCGCATGTACGTTGCCTGTGACACATTGCATATGACTTACCTGGCATTTACCCACGTGTGCAGTCATAAATGCCAGCGCTATGAAATCAGTAGCAGTACACCCACACATACTCACCTTCAGTATGTTGTTCCCCATTGGCCCTATGTGTTGGTAATCACCATGGCAATCACACTACTATGGTAGCATGTGCAAAGGTAACCTGTTAATCACCTCTATGGTCCAGTTGTGGTTTATGTGAGTCATGTGGCAATGTCACAGCTGCCACATGTTTGAGGTCAACCCTCTCCCCTGGCCAGGAACGTACAACACATGTGTGAGATGCAACCACATAGCCAATCTGGGGACTGAGCACTCTGAACCCAGTACTGCCATACCCTGTCAGGTGGCATGACATACTACAGTGACTACAATACCAGTCTGACATAGACCTGCACTGACAGCAATCCGAACACACTGGGGCATACTTGGAGCCTCAGAATAGCATCCTGCCTGAGCATCACACAGCTCCGCAGCTGCCAGACAGGCATACTTTAAGTCGGAACAGAGCACATGCCACACATGGCACACACATCCCGTGTGCCACACACTCACAGCCTGTAGGGCTACACAACACACCTGCTACAGATGTGTCAGGTACCTCTCTTGGCCGGTGCAGTGGGGTCCCGCTCAACAAGCTGTACATGGTGAAGGTCACAGTGATATGCCCGTGGGGCACTATGGTCCACCACATAACACATGCATGCAGGTCAGTCAGAGGCATGGACACATATGACTCAGTCATTGTCCATGCCACTATGGATGACCTGAGACGTACCTCCCTGGACTACATGAAAGGGAACATAGAAGGGCTCTCTCAGCATGTGGCACTGGCCAGTATGAGCCTGACCTTGGTTGCCATCATACCCTCACCAGGTATGCTACCACAATATGAAGGAAGGGTGTTCTATGTCTACATTCTGCTCAATCTCCAGTGTCATTCATAGGGTATCCAATGGCTGTCAGCGTGCTTACATGCTAGGGAAGCCACAATGATTTGCGAGGGGCAGCTTGCACGTGTCACCCATGGACCATTGTATATTGGCAAAGCCCCTTGATACACACATAGTGCCTTTTGCTGCAGGGCACAGATTACATAGCCACCTCCGCGGGTATCACATGGGATAGGACACTAACAGTAATGCTACACAACACCAGCAGTGTACACCGCAAGATGCATGCACTGGACACTGTCAGCACGGTAAACTGCAATATCTGTGCAGTAAAAGATTCCTGATTCACAGCTCACAGGTGCAACCCATCACTGCCAGGTTATACCTCATACCATGCCTGTCGTCCTCTACACATGTACCACACATGAACAGGGGGGTGGTATCTCAAGGCACCACAGATACACACACCTCCAGGTTGTTGGCACAGCGCAAAGCATCAGGGCCTATCCATGTGCAGCTAACAGTGTGTTGGACTGCCTTCTGGTTCATAGCCTGGCACACACAACCCTCCCATACACAGGAAACCCACCTGTCCTCCCTAACAACACTGGGAATATGACGGCCTCTAGATATGTCTTTATGTGGCTGGACTGCATCCAGCCAAACATTGTGTGTGAGCATTACTGTAGCTACAACACACTAGCTGAAAGGTTCCCAGCATGTAGTCACTGAATTGCAGTGGAACAACAAGTTACCACTCCCACAACAGGTGGGAACATGCAGCACCTATTCATCGACTACATGTAGACTATATGGCCCAGACCAGATGTGTATCCCCCGCTGTTAGGATGATACCATATACAACTAACACTGTATATACACATACCGCATGCAGCCCCTGCACAGTAAGACACAGTCATAATGTTATGCAGTGCAAATACCATTTATTCACTTGAGGCACATGTCAGACATGGTAACTATTGAAGGTCACAGGTATATATGTGTATGTGTCACACACATATATCATGTGTGCATTGCCATTGCTGGTTTAAGCAATGTCATGCATTGTTATGAACAACAACCCACACGTGGTCATTTTGTGTGACGCAAACACACGTGGCAGTTGTGGGTTTCCAAAACATACCTATCTGTGCTCTGACAGTAGTAATAGACCCAATAGCGGAGCGCACTATTGGCATTACTGAGCAATTAGCCCTGTTTGGCTGTACTGATAGTGTGGAGACATCACTTTTGTTTACTGGGGGAATATGCAGCATCTGGTGTATTGTAGTAGTTGCCAAAAGGAACTGTTCTCTTACACTTGCAATTACACACACCCTACTACACCCCTACACACTTGATATTTGCAGGATTCAAACCCCTACCTAACTATGTTATGACACTTGAGAGAGATGCATTAGCAGAGCGCGCTTTTCAAATTAGTGGGAAATTTTCCTTCTCCAGCTGTACTTATAGGGTGCTGACATCATCAGTGTTTGGAAAGGTAATGTTCATCATGTAGTGTGTTCTCCTAATTGCCAAAAAGCACATATCTTTCATATAGACTTGCAAGCACACAAACTCCCCTCATCCACACACACTTGCAGGATTCAAACCCCTACTTAACTATGTTATGACACCTGAGAGGAACGCATTAGCAGAGTGCGCTATTCAAATTACTGGGAAGTCTCTTCTCCGGCTGTACTTATAGGGTGCTGACATCATCAGTGTTTAGAAAGGGGAATGTGCATCCTGTAGTGTGAATTACTGGGAGGTTTCTCTCCTCCGGCTGTACTTATAGGGTGCTGACATCATCAGTGTTTAGAAAGGGGAATGTGCATCCTGTAGTGTGTTCTCCTAGATGCCAAAAGGGACATTCCTTTCATACAGACTTGCACACACACTAACCCCCCTCCACACACACTAGGCATTTACAGGATTCAAACCCCTACCTAACTAGGTTATGACACTCGAGATGGATGCATTAGCAGAGCACGCTATTCGCATTAATGAGAGGTTTCCCTTCCCCTGCTGTACTTATAGAGTGCTGACATCATCAGTGTTTAGAAAGGGGAATGTGCATCCTGTAGTGTGTTTTCCCAGTTGCCAAAAGGGACATTTCCCTCACGCAGACTTGCACACACAATAACCCCACTCACCCACACACACTGAGCATTTGCATGGTTCAAACCCCTACCTAACTATATTATGACACTTGAAAAAGATGTATTAGCAGAGCACGCTATCTGAATTATTGGGCATCTGCTTTGCACCTGCAGTATTTATAGGGTGCTGACATCTTTATTTCTACAGAGGTATGTACATCTAGTACTACCTGCCGAGTGGGGGATAGCATATATATGCATTTGCAGCCACCTACTTCAGGGTCAGATATGCACATCGCACTGGCAGGTTATGTTCTATACCATGCTTCGTGATGACAGGACCTGTAACACACAACACAACCAGTCCAGAACACCCCTCCCACATCCAGCACATACACTTTGCTTCCCTGGGAATAGTGCCAGGATATGCAGGTGTTCACATACACCATTCCAGTTGTTAACGTCAGGTAAGGGCATATTGTGTGTGGGAACTACTCAGGCCTCTACAACATTACCCTACAGCCACTACATTTTGTGGGTCCATGTGCTATGGCAGAACCACTCACCACAGCCACATGGGGGAATACATATTGCACCTGTCCATCTGCAACATGGGTACTCACTGTTCTACACCAGAGGTAGACCACCATTGTTGATATCTGACCATTCCCACCTTTCCCTGGACATCCATATCCCATCCCCACCCCCAGGCAAGGTTGTCACTGCAAACAAGCTGTATTTATCACAAGCAGACTTTACACTTGTGAAGACTGGGGTGGAAGACATCAAAGGACCCATGCTGGGGGACTATACTGGCCACTCTGCATAATTCTTGACAAATGCATTCTATGAGCATGTGGGCGGTTTGCATTGATCATGCTATCCCAAATATACCCATGACTGCTCCACAACAGGACACCTGTCAGGTGTACACCAGCCATATATGAGCTGTCCAACAGACAGAGGGAGCTAATACATTGCAGAGCTGTAGCCCACAGAGGGAGGACATCTCTGAACAGTACCGGCACGACACTTCAATCCCACATAATCATCACGACACAGTGTTGACAGTGAAATTGTCCAGACAATGCAGATAAGTCTCCCCTCAGTCTGTTATTGACGCCCACTTACTGTTAGAGGTCCTCAGCAACCCTCTTCCAGCACACACCAACAACATGGATGTGGCTTAGCACATTCAAACCCTGGGATCTCCACTGTGTCCCTGCTTGATAGAGGCACAGCACACTAGCCTCACACAATGCCTTATGTGACCTACTTTGCAGTGGCACAGTAGCCTACTGTACTGGGGAGGCAGACGCCAAGCACACTCTGGCTAAGCTGTCATTCCCTAAGGAAAACAGCCTAGTGTTGACCTCTACACCCATATGTTTAATTGTCAGATGCACATTATTTGTTGCTGATAGACTGTTTGCAGGTCTTTATTGCCATAGCATTCCCTGTTTGCATGAACAACGTGTGTATCTGTGGAAGATGTTTGCATATGGGAGGGATCCACTATATCACGTATGTCTCTGTAGTCATTTAACTGTGTGCACTGGGCAGATTGCTGTAATGTGGTTGGTTCCTGGAATAACACGTACACATACCAGATATGTGTGGCCAACTGCTAAACGGTGATTTGGCCTAAGTGTGTGAGCATGCCCAGTTCAGCCTCCCCATGGCATGTTGTCTGACATATGTCTCATTTATCAAAGTGTGCGAGCATGCCCAGTGTGTGCTTTCCATATGTTTAACTCTGCAGCCCACCACATTTGTGGATGTGTGTGAACTTCAACAATATCGCCCGTTTATGGTTGTGTGTTGTGTGTCATGTTTTGTAGTTACTGTCCAACTGCTTTGTGTGTGAACACAACAGGGATTATACTGTGCCTGCAGGGTTTGCATGGGATACTTTGCATACAGTTGTCAACATCCTTTCATACTGACCTAACACTGTAGTACCGTATAGTGTACTGTTTCAGTACTTTCACTGTGGTGGACAGTATACTGGGCTTTAGTCCTATCACTGCTTTACATTTCCATAGTGAGCACAACAGCCTGGTTAGGGGCCAGTTGTGCACATCTGACCATGTTGCATTATGTTCAGATATGAACTACTGATACCAAGCTTGTCCAACATTGGTAGTGTATACCACAGCATAGGTGTACATTGGCAAACAGTAGCGATGTGCCCTAGGCCATATCTAATGCTAGTCAGAGAGTGTGTTTGTCCTTCGACACACATTGTAAGTGGAGTTTGCCATAACATATGTCATGGTTAGTATACTGTGCCTCTGTCTACCTGTGACATAACAGTGATACCCAGGGTAAACCTACCATCTCCCATCCACTCATCATGATTCCTCTTGAGGTGAATCGATGAGTGACTCTATGGATAACCTGTACTGGGAGTTTACTCATGAGTGGGGGTGGCTTCTGTGTTATGGATCATGCAGAATAGCGTGTCCTATGTATGTCAGTGTTGGGGTTCAGGTCTCTCATGTGCATAGCTCACTGCCATTCAGATTGAACAAGGTGCAGCATGTTCATTGATTCCAGCTTGGACATGGCTTTATACATCAGGCACAGCTTGCCTCTGGGTAGGCAGTATGGTAGTGTGTGGAGCTGCAGTTTGTTTAATCAGGCAACACATGGCATCTGTTCAAGCTCTTTGCTACTCCTGGTGAGGTACTGTTGGGGACTTTACAGCTGATGGAGGTGTCTGCTGAGGTACATCCCACAGGGGCTATTGTAGTCAATTGTAACGCTGATGAAGGATGACTGCAGAGCCACAATGACCTCCCCTTATCTAGATCTGACAACCTTCATGATTAGGTGGGTATATGGTATGTTTCTGTGAACACTACAGCCACATGTTTGTCCAATGCAGGATATCTATCACCTTGTGTTCCCAGGTCTCTCATGACATGTTAGGTACATAATGGGTTAACACCTATGTGGTAATTGGTGGGCACTTACTGTATATCCACGGGGGTAGACTATACACTTTTCTGCAATTAGCTTGCTGACATGGCTACGGCACCAGTTGTCTGTTTCTATGTGGCCCTTCTATGGGATGCTTGTGTCAGCTGGGGGGTTCAGATATGGTGGGCAGTTTGTAGTCCTCTGCATACATGTTCAGACACAGTCCTTCCATGTTGGCCTGTACCTATGGGACATATATATCAAACGAGGGAGGTCCCAGGACCAAGCCTTGTGGGATGCCACTTATATCTGGTTTGTAGTCTGACATGGCTGCAGCATGTCTGACCATGTCAGTTCTGTCCTTGGTCTGGTTTGCAGCCTCTCTACTGACATAGGGGTTTATATTTAAGCTGGTGAGCATATCTATACTGAACACGTAGGGTATTGTATGGAAGCATTTGCAAGGTCCAGCTACGCTGTGTGGACCACATTGCCCTCATCAATGACCTTAATGACTGTTTCAAATGGGTCAAACATGTTTAGGGGCAGGATCTGCACTTAGTGTCAGTAGGTCCCCTATATCTTTATGTCTGCAGTACATGCTGATCCTTTCCATAGCTGTGCAGACCAAGCTTGTCAGGATTCTGGGGTGGTAGTTTGCAGTATCCATTCAGGCAACACCTTTGTTGAGAAGGACCACTGTTGTTGGATACATATCCTGTGGTAAGGCTGACATTGAGCAGTAGTGTGATTTGGCATTCCATTCTTCTTGGAGTTCATGTTGGACTCAGCCCAGGACACCATCTCATACCATTGCTGCTGTGTGTTTTGCTTTGTAGATGCTGGCTGTTACCTCAGCATCTGCAATGTCAGGGGGCCAGCAGTCTGCTGGGATAGATATTTTGCATTCTGGGGGTGCACTGCACCTGTCAGGTTGTATGTTGGCAATATGTGTGTGTGTTTGGTATGTTGTTTTAATATTTGTGTGATTCAGAGCATATCTGTGAATTCCCAACACGGTTCCTACCATCAGTTGAGTAAGCCTTGGGATTATCCTTAGTGTCCTGTACATTTTGTATCTTCATAGGTTCATAGGTTCATGCTAGGCTATCCACCCTAGGGCATTTGTAAGCCTAGCCAGAGTGTGTGTGTCTTTCGCCCCTTGCTATGTGAATATTATGGCCATTTATGATTTACTTTACTGTGCCTCTGTCTGGACATGACACAGTGAAGACCCCCAGTGTACATCTACAATCATCCATCCACTTGGCAATATTCCTGTTGAAGAGTGTCAGTGAGGGGCTCTGCCTAACATGGAGTGGGATCCTGTTCCAGGGTGTGGGGAGCCTCTGGGTTATGTATCTGTCCCTCCAGCACATCCTATTTCATTATGTGTTGAGGTTGACATCTGTCACTCTCACAACTCCAATGGCTTTGATTTTTCTGGGGTGGGGCATGTCCATTACTCCTGTGTTGGACATGGCCTTGTACAACAGACATACAATGCCTCTGTGTAGGCAGTATGTGACTGCATTCAGCTGGGGTGCCTACAGCCAGGCAGCATATGACATATATTTGAGACCCTTTATACTCTTGGTGAGGTACCTTTGAGGTCTTTCTAACCGCTGCAGGTGTCAGGTAAGGTACATCCCAAATGAGGCATTGTACTAGATTATGGGTCTGATAAGAGAACAGTACAGGAGCACAATGACCTCTGTTGACGTAGATGTGAATCCTTTCATGATATGGTGTCCAATATAGACAGTCTTCCTAGCCACATTGGCAATGTGAGTGTCACATAACAGGTTACTGTCCACTTGTGTCCCAAGGTCCCTGATTACTCCTTCCATACATAATGGTTTACCACCTATGTGGTAATTTGTGAGTACCTTGTTTGGTATTTGGTGGGACATTCATACTGTCCAGTGTCTTCAGGACGTCTGGGTGGGGTTCCTGTGTGTGAGAGTGTGGTCTGTAGCATGCTACAGACTGTACAGCAGTTTTGACTACAGTTAGGTTCACATTGGTGGTCTCTGATGCTTCGTGCATTGTCAGTTACCTGGACGTATGGGTGTCTGTGCTGCATATGGATACTCCCCCTCCTTTTATGTTTTGGTCCAGGTTTTGGGGCCATAACGCATGATATGAGGTATAACCTGGCAGTGCTGGTGTGCTGTCAGCAGGCTTGCAGCAGGTTTCTGTCACTGCACAGACATCGATGTTCTCCATACTGGGGAGGGCCTCAGGAGCATGCATATTGCGGTTTACACGTCTGGCATTGGTCAGCATTACCTTTATGTTTCTTACCACTTATGTTTTCTAAGGTGGTGGGTTAGTCTTTTCAGCCTCGCCTATGTACGGCTCTATGGAGGTGGCAAAAGCCTTATCCAATATCCAGACGCCCAGGGGTAACAGGTGCATGCCATCCCTGGAACAGCAGCAAGGCTTGTCATGCATGACATCCCAAGCAGACAGACATTAGATCTTCTTGGACTGACAGCTGTAATTGTGCCACCTGTTAAAGCTGATCATTCTGTGTTTGTACTGTGGCATCATTCTTGGTGAGGGTAGGATGCTGCAAACAGCCAGTGTCATACCGGCCTGGAGTACATACTCAGAGAGCTCATCCATGTCTCTTTTCATGTAGTCCAGGGAGGTACATCTCAGGTCATTCACACCAGCATGGACGATGACTGCATCATATTGCTACTTGCTTTGGGGTGACCTGCGTGCTTGTGTTATGTGGCGTATTGTAGCAGCCTACAGGCAGCTTACTGTACCCTTTCCCTTGTTCAGTCTGGTGAGTGGAACAGCAGTGTGTCTGCCTATAGAGTCTCCTATTACAGCTGTATCAGGCATGTTGTTTCTCCTTCTGGCCTGTGACTGTTTGGCACCCCAGCTTTGTGTACTATGTGTTGCATGTGCTATGTTTGGAGGTTGTGGTTGCTTGGGGGTCTGCTTTGGAGGCCTCTGTTGGTGTGGTGTGTTTGTAATTAGGGCCTCCGGGAATGTTTTTCTGTGTTTATGTGTTTGGTTTACAGTTGTGATAGGTCTATGTGGGACTGGGTTTGTGGTGTGTGTGGTTACCTTCTCCTCCTGACTAGTTTTGACAGTACTGAGTTGAGGGAGCTCAGCCTCCAGTTTGGATAAATGGTTGCATCTCTCACATATATTTGTATTTATTGGGGGGAGTTGAGGGTTGTCTGTGTACTTGGGGCAGGTGTAACATTGCCTCAGGATTCACAAATTCTACTTGTTGTAGCTGGCCTTAGTGGATTGTATGTGTGGACATATTTTATTGCCATACTACTGATCAGTGATTACTTCCCTTTTTATGTTTGCTCTATCATGTAGTAGCTTCCTCATTCTCTTGCATGGTTTGGTAATGGCTGGAGTCCAGCATGCCAGATGCCTGCGTGTATGGCATTGTGTCTTGTTGTTATTTGTGATTGCATAATCCAAGCATTCCTGGCTGTGTTCATGGCATGCCTGTATAACAGGTTCTGCAGTGTGTCCCATATTTTGCACCTGCACAGGGCCTTTAATGGATTCCACATCAGTTTGGAAGGGTGCAACTTATGCTTTACACATGTTTTTCACTGTGGTTTTCTGGCCAGGGACTGTGGTCAGGATGTGTATATCCGGTGTGATTACTCTATGGTCTGGTCTTACCAGTGAGGGATACACTTCTCATCTTGCCATCCAGTACCCATGTTGCTGATTATCACATCCAGTATGCTTACCCCTCTTGTGGGTGTGGTACGTTGTTCTTGGGCATTTTGGTTTATGGATTCTAGGATCTTTTCTCCTACAGTGTTGGTGCTAGTATAATGCTCCCAGTGTATGTCTGGGTATTTTCAGTCAACCAATATAATGTGGTTTGGGGGGCTTGATATATTCATGTATTCCAACATAGGCCAGGTGCAGCTCCTGGTGTTAGGATGGTAGTCTGTAGCAGGCTATAAACTGGGAAGCAGTTTTAGCCACTGTTACTTGACCATGGCTAGTCCATGCTGCTTCTTGTTGTGGTATCAACATGGGGGTGTGGTTATCCTTGACAATTATTGCTAGTCACCCTCCTTTTGTAGCTTGTTCCATGTTTTGAGGCTGTACAGCACAGTATGAGGTGTAACCTGGTAGTGTTAGGGTGCTGTTGTGAGCCTTGACCCAGTTTTCTGTTACAGGACAGATATCAACATT
The DNA here is from genome assembly GCF_019279795.1 of Protopterus annectens. Classification (NCBI taxonomy): domain Eukaryota; kingdom Metazoa; phylum Chordata; order Ceratodontiformes; family Protopteridae; genus Protopterus; species Protopterus annectens. Next base: position 914,240,480 of record NC_056732.1, read on the forward strand.
CTCCATACTGGGTGCGTTTACACTGCATGCATCTTGCTGTTTAGACTTCTGGCATTGGGTAGCATTACATCTAGGTTCTTATCCCTTGTGGAACCTATGGAGGTGGGTTTGTGTTTTCAGCCTTACCTATTCAGGGCACGCTGTGGGTAATGACAGCCTTTGCCAGTATCCATGAGGCCTGGACTGATAGGTGCATGCCACCCCTAGCAGGTGGAGCATCATGTCATGCTCAGCATGTCATCCCAGGCTGGCACACATTGGCTCCCCTTTGACTAACTGCATTACTTCAGCCAATTATTGCAATTGATCATCCCATTGTCATATTGTGGCATCATGCTTGGTGAGGGTAGGATGTTCGTCAGGGTCCTCAAGTGTGCATATAGTACATGGTGTTACATTACTTAACACATGGCATTCATGCCTCAGGTGGTGCTGCAGGGCTGCCTCTGTCGGATGCACATATTACACTCCCTGTACATGTTTGAGAATAGGTTATGTCATTTTAGGCATCCATGTTATTATATGAGTGAGTCAGAGAGGGGTATCATTCCCAGGGTTCCTACTGAGCCAGTGTATGTGCTATGCATTGCCTCTTTGCCAAGGCCAGGTCATACTGGGCATGCCTCCTTCTGCCTACTGGGGCAGGCTCAGGTTGTTCCTCCTCCGAGTCACGCTCTGCCTGTGATGGCCTTGGCAATGGTGGGGGGCTGTTTGGCCCGGCCCTGTGCTGGTCCTGCTGCAGCTGTTTTCGCAAGATCATATTATGTAGCATAGCACATACCATGACAATTTGGGTACATGTAGTTGGTGAGTACTGCAAGGCTCCACCAGATGTGTCCAGTCACCGGACCCGTGACTTGAGCAGCCCAAATACATGCTCTATTACATTACGTGTTTGTGCGTGTGCCTCATTATGGCGTTCCTGTTCAGGTGTGTGTGCGTTTCTGATGGGTGTCATCAGCCACGGCTCCAGTGCATAACCTGCATCCCCCATTAGGTGTCCGTGTGGGATGTCCCCATTGGCAGATGTCTGGTACAGCTGCATCAAATGCCAGATATGGGAATCATGGTAGCTCCCAGGGCAGCCAGCACACACATTCATTATTATGCCCTGGGCATCACACACGACCTGGCAGTTGATGGAGGGGAAGCCCTTGTGGTTAATGTAGGCCCTACCCCGCTCACCAGCTGGTGCTTTGATGCATATGTGGTGCAGTCTATTGCACCCACTACCTCAGGGTATTCCGCTATTTGCTGGAAGAGACGCATATTGCTGGCCAGTACCTCACGGGCATTGGGGAAATATACATGATCACCGACATGTGCTGAAATGGCATCCAGGAACTGGTGCTGTACCCTGGAGGCTGATGCCTGTGATATCCCCATCAAATCACCAGTTGGTCTCTAGAAGGTACCTGTTGCTAGTATTCTTAAGACCAACACATACCTTGGTTTCCACTGGGGTGGGTTCCCCTCTGTTGGTTCTGTGTGTGAGGCGTGGCCTGCACAGCTCGACAATTTGCTGCAGGAGGTCTCTGTCCACTCTATAGCGCTCTACTATCTCCAGCTCATGTAACCCATGGTAGGTGACCCTGGGCCTGTACACTCTTCTCTGTCTCCTCACTGTGGGTTGTCTGGCACCATCTGCATTGTCACCACCCTCAGCAAGTCGCCTATGTCTCCTTATGACAGCTATGGCAGCCCCTAGCATTTCTGCTCTGTGTTCAGCTTTTTCAGTTTTCACTTCTAATAGCTTACTCCTGTCTTGCAGTGTCTCTTGAGAGATACATCCTGCACTGCTGTTTGCAGAGTTTTAAGTGCTTGGCTGAGCTACTATTCTGCCTGTGTAATTGCCTGCTTCTAATTGTTTTCACCTGTTATCTCCAGCAGTATTCCCTGCTAGCTTCTTACTAATTCTGTTGCTTACTTTTTCCTTTCTGTTTCCTCAGGGGGGGAGCAACGTGCATACCAGCAAAAACACGCTCACAGTGGCTTACATGCGTGCACACATGCTTACACGGTTTAGAATCTGCTTATTCGGGTTAAAATGCGTGCACACCAGTGCAAACAGCCTTACAAGTCTGCCAACAGGCTCCCTCATGCTCGGTCTGCCTTACACGCGCACACACTGTCCTACCCACGCCTCATGGCGCACGCGCATGCCGTAACAAGAAACTTTGGTGTAAGTAACAGTGTACACCTTCCTTTTCTTGACTTTCCCATGCTTATCTTGTGGCACTCCTCTTTCCATGATCTGTGTCTGACATCTGTCATGTAACACTGACCTCCAATGAACTGCATTTCTTTCTACCATTCCCCCCTGTGATGTCACCTATCTCCTACTCTATTCCTCCCCCTTATGTATTTCTTACACTACTCAGAATGTGCTCATTTGCTATGTGACAGTGGGATTCAGTATCCTAACACTCATTTACATCAAATTGCCTACTAATGCTTAGTTACATGTCTTAGACTCAGCTTCCCCCCTTAGCAACCACTAAACGGTGGCCATGTTGTTTTTGGTCTGCTGGTCCCTGCATTGTAAATCCATGTATTGCATAAAACCCACATTTGTGGGTTTATAACCTTCATTTTTATGTTTTATATAGCGCAGCCCATTTGTGCGGGGCTGCGCTGCGTTTAAACACCGGCGATCGCCAAAAAAAAATATATATTTATTTCTCATATTTGCATCGGGGTACCTTGCCAATGGCCACATATTTGGCCATTTGCATGCTGCCTGACACATATGCACCCTTTATTTGGAGCTCACATGGCTCCATTGTGATTTTTGCAGAAACGTACTCAGTTGTCAACTGAGTACATTTCTGCAGCTAAAACGGCTCTTACACGGGCTGCTTTCTGTTTTGTGGATCGCTACTCTACCTAATTTGCATGCCTTTCGGCTGCAAGTGAGGTATTTAGCATATCCACACCCAGTCCGTGTAAGAGACGTTATAGCTGGTCTCTTACACGGAGTTTCGGGCTGTTCCTAGATCGCGAGGCTTGCATGGAGTCTTACACATCTCTTACACTCCGTGCAAGCCTTCATGAATCCTGCCCATTGTCAATGACAACTTCATTCAATTGTAGGTTTTCAGTGTGTAATGGTAAATGCTTTGTGCTTTATGGTTGCCTGTACAAAAATATTCAGGAACATCACACTTGTTTAAAATAGCATGATACTACTACTACTGATAATAATAATAATAATAATAATGATAATAATAATAATAATAACAATACTGCTTTTGGTGTCTAATTAACAACGACAATAATATTCATATTGAAGATGGTAAAATTGACTGTAGCATGAATATTGGACACAGCATCAGTATTGTGGCAATGTGCTTAAAGTTGTCTGTTTCATTTGCGTAACCCTTTTCTTTATAGCCAGTAGACATGCATTCCTTAAAAAGGACTCTTTCAGCTTGCATTTGAGCATGCATAAAGTATCTTCTTTTTGATTTCTGTTGGGAGTTTGTTCCAGATGGCAGATGCAAGTCATCTTAAATGTGGGTCTAAGCAAGGAAAGGGTATCTTCATTTATATGCTCTCCGTCTATGACTGTGGTAGCTGATTTGCAATTTGGATTTCAATAAGAGACCATGATGCAATCTGAAGATTTTAAGGATCTGGGAAGATAGTAGTAGCGTTACTCTTTCATTAACTGGCAGTAAGTTTAATGGTAAGCAGTGATGTGATCACTGGCAAGCAAGTAATGCACATCTGCAGATTTTTCTAATTGCTTTTTGTATTGTTTGTGTATTTCTGCTTGAGTGGAAAGTTACTAATCGAAGCCCATATTTAACTTTTGGGATTAATATGTTTCTTGCTATAGCTTGTTAGAAGACCGGTGGAAGTAACTGGGATATTTTATAGCACAGTCTTCATGTTAACAATCACATTTTGGATTGCTGTTTATTTGGCCACTCATTCCAGATCAAGTGGGAGAAATTAAGCCAATCAATTTATAAAGGATAACCCTATGAAGAGCACAATCATCATCATCAACCTTTTGTATTCCTATTTTCTACATAGGATCGTGTTGTTTCATCAACTGTTGACATCTTTCTCAATTCAGTGCCACTCTCCCATCTTCTTTCACAGTCATGCCTGACTACTGCAGGTCTTCTATCACAAAACCCATCCATCTCTTTGCTTGATACCCTTGTTTCTTCTTGCCTTCTTCCTGTCTGTCCCAAAGCTTCTTCACTATATTGTCTTCTGCTTTGTTGAATGTGCCCAAACCATTGTATTCTCTTCTTTTTGACTTTCTCTGCAATTGGAGCTATTTGAGCTTCTGCTATTATGTCCTATGAGGAACAAAAATAAGGAAAAATATTTATACCTATCTACCTTACATCACTAAAAAACATAGTGATAGACATTAGAAATCACAGAAAAGGGTTACTAAACCACTTATAATTAATAATAATTAATCATTGTATAATTTTAGTTTATCTATTAAATCATACACATATACTTAAACATTAACATTGTTAAGAAAAAGCATAAACTTAGATGGAGAAATGTTAAATATCAAGCCAAACATGATACATATTGAAAGTTATGAAAAGAACTCAAGTGCACGCTCAGCTATCCCACCACCAAGGGAAGGGAAGACTGAAAGCACAAATAATGAATAAAGTGGGAGAATGAATGAATAGTTTTAATTCAAATATTCCATATGCATAAGGAGGTAAAGTGGAAGGAAGTAAACAAAAGAGAGTTGAAAATATAGCAAATCTTAACCTAACTAGGAATATTCAGGCTGGAAATCAGAAACACTCACCATCATCATCATCATCATCATCATCATCATCAAACTGCTTATTCTCATTTTCTACATTGGGTTAGGTGTTATGTTAAGTGTCGCCATCTTTTGTGATTCAGTGCCACTCTCCTACATTATTCAACAGTCATACCTCACCATCTCAGGTCTTTTCTCCACAATCCATCCTTATCTTTGCTAGATTCCCCTGTTTCTTGTTACCTTCTTCCTGTTTCTACCAAATCTTCTTTATCAGGTTGTCTTTTGCTTTTCTGCACTTGTATCTAACCATTGTAACCTGTTCTGTTTAACTTCCTCTGCAGTTGGAGCTACTTTGGCTTCTGCTCTGATGTCCTCATTTCTTCATCTATCCAATAGTGTACATTATACCACCCACTTTGGGCACTTCATCTCTATCACCTGTAGCTTTTTGCAGTTTTGCAGGCATATGGAATGAAACTGAGTATAGATAAGACAGTTGTAACTGCAGCAAACACTATTTTTTAGAAATTGTAGTGATATTCTTGGATTTATTACAGGACTGGATTGTGGAATAGAAAGTTACAGATGTTAGCTGGTGATGAGGAATGAATAAATGAAAGAGAGTGAAGCAGATTTAAGGTCAGTACCATGGGACTTCTGAATCAGATAGAAATACAGATTGTAGTAAATGAATGCCTTGGTCTAAAGTGTCAAACTGTATTAAAGTGCCATGTTTTTCCAATGCTTAAACAGTCTGCATTTGGGAATTACTAGAGTTTTTCCCAGGAAAAATCATAAATCAGAGTCCCTGACATTAAGGATCTGCATTCAGTAAATGAGATGAATTCATCACTTGGTAGATCCTTTCAACAATTACAATGCAAAGTATCCATTTATTAAAGCACTTTGATAATGTAACACATTACTGTTTCCATTATGTATGGATAGCTAGGTCTGTCTCATCATTTTATTTATTTTTTTGCTTTTGCATTGATGTGAACATTAAAATATAAATCTAGGACATAATTCTTTCATGTGAGGATACAGTGTGTCACATCTTCAAAAGTGGGAAAGGCTTTTTAAAATAATGTATGTCCACTTATGCAAATTGGGCAATGGTCATACTTGCAGGAAATAAAAGAAAATATTGCAGAACATAATTAAGTGTTTTGATGTTATGTAAATAACTTCATTGTATATGACCTCTAGATCTCGTCTTTTACACTGGAATAGGACACAAGCAAAATTATCCCTGGGATTTAGAAAGACTTATCCCAATGGAGAAGCCTTAGCTTGAATGGCTTGCTTTTTTTACCAAATCTTTCTGATTCACAGACTGCTCTACCTCTGAGGTTTACATGTCACAGCGGCCACAGCACAGAGTCAGGTCTCACTGGTAAAACTATATGCTAATATGGCAGACCAAATGAGTGGCTAATGCTAATTAGCCATGTGCTTTCCCCTAGAAATGCCCATGACTCCTAAATCACTCAGCTGAGTAAAATTTGTCTAGGAGGTAAAACGTGGCCACTGTAAAAAATGTGACAGTCAACCATTCACTCTTATGGGAGTACTTGTGGTACAGGCAAATGTAGCACAAACATGGGGTGGGGGGCGATAGTGTATGTGTATAGATGTGTCTGCATGTTGGTAAGAATGATTGAGCTGTATAAATTAGTGTGTGTGTGTGTGTGTGTGTGTGTGTGTGTGTGTGTGTGTGTGTGTGTGTGTTTGTGTGTGTGTGTGTGTGTGAGAGAGTTTGCATGTGTATGTATATGTTAGATTGTGCATATAAGTGTATGGCTGAATGTTTCAGTGAACATGGTAGAGTATGGGTGGCTTGTTTGTTGATGGTGGATGTCAGTGTGTAATGGAATGTCTTGGACTCTGTGTGTGTGTGTGTGTGTGTGTGTGTGTGTGTGTGTGTGTGTGTGTGTGTGTGTGTGTGTGTGTGTGTGTGTGTGTGTGTGTGTGTGTGTGTGTGTGTGTATGTATGTGTAGGTGTTCCTTTACTATTGTGATTCCCAGACTGCTAGGTAGAACAAAGCATTGTCTGGCCTGAAGGCTCTAGTGTTGCATTCAGAGACATGGTAATGAGCCAATAATGAATTCTTTCTAATTGCTGCCATACTTGTCACTGAGTCCCATTCTCTCATGTCACGCTTATTGATCAACAAGTGATGGCAAATTAGCTGGAATAGTGACCGTTTCTTTGAATCCTAGGGTATATATAAACCATTAATGAACATACTTCCTATTATTCATATACTATTCACTGTCCATTTCAAAAGTTTGAATCTAACTGTTCTAGCCATCCATCCATCCTCCCATCCATCCATCAATCCATCCATCCATCTTCAGTCCCTTTTTCCCCATATTGCACATGCCAATTTCAACATTCTGGAAATGGGTAATATTTGTTGCTTAACAAGAGTAGTGAGTGCCCTTTAAGCATCTGCAATACTGTTTATAAAAAAAATGAATTTATGTACCTCATACCTTATATTGTGTGAATAAGGCTCACATTGTACACTTATTATGGATTGTAAAGAATATTTTACCAGTGATTTAGTAAATGAAATGCCAATAATTTTAACAGAAATGCAATGGAAAGTAACATCAGTCTTCTAATGTGCATTTAAAGAGTGTCAGTTAAGTACCTGTAAGAGCTTATCAATTTTGTTTGTGTATTTCATGCACAGAACTCCTAGAACATATCAAAGAAAGAGTGCTGCATATCTTTTCAAATAAGGCTATACTGCCAAAATAAAAACAAGCCAGTAGATATTTTTACTCTAGTTAATGTAAAGCTGGACATGTATCTTGGCAAGACCTTCCAATCGATATATTTTAGTTCCTGTTGAGTCTGTTAGAAACGTGATTATAGTTCCATTGCCTCACTGTACTGTTTTCTACTGAAGCATTACAAATGGGTGGATCAGTACATTTACTGAATTCTGTTTGTTGCCCATAGGGTGCTGTAAATGCACCAACTGGAAGTAACTGAAGAACAAATTATCTTACCTTCTGCTACACAGGAAGAGCATAAGCAGGATGCTAATGTATATTGTATTGTAACATCTAACTTGGGAGCCTTAATCAAGCAAGCAAAAGTAATTCAGTAAGCACTATAGATATGTGCAGACTTTATATCCTGCATTGTAAAATATGATAAAAACTGAAGCTATTGCTATCAAGGGCCCTATCAAGTAGTGTTAATACAGAAAAATAATATTTTCTTCCAGTATAAAATTCAGCAGGGTTTTAATTTCTGTTTGTCGCAGTGCACAGTACTCATATCAGTTACGTTATATATATTTTCAAGTCAATATTTTGATTTCTCTCAGTTCTCATTTTACATTTCTTTCATTGTATGTGAAATATTATGATATTGCCTTATTTTGCTTTTCTGTAATGCATTGGCTTGCTGCACAGTATTAATTCATACATTTTACTTGACAATAATATATCCATTTGGAATATAACTGAACACCCTTTCTGTCTGCAGTGTATCACACTCTTTTTATTTTATGTCATCATGGCCTCATTTCTTTTACCTTCTTCCACTACTAAATCTTCAAATGAAACAGTTCAAAGTGTTGTCTTTCACTCATTAGAATTTCAATTCTGAAAATAATTTTTCAAGAATGGAGCTAACAACATGCAGTCTGATGGAGGCGTTGGGCCCCATGGGATGGTGTCAGAACATGCTAATTTTTGTCACTCAGTAAATGATAATTTTATTTTCTCCCTCCTTTCCTTGTAAGTATACTGAATAAAATATTAAAAATATTGGATTTAAGACTGATTATTTTTTTCTGTTTCAGTTATACTTGCTTAAAACATTGTAAATAAAATAATGTGGATTCTATATCCAAAAGTGATCAATGTATTCTTTGTGGCTATATAACTTGCTTCATTAGTGAACTTAATGGACCTGATTTAATCAGTGCAGTTAATACATATAAACTAATGCAAAATAATGAAAGCACTATAAAAGTGAAGCCAAAACAGTGCACATTTTTACAAAAAAAAAAAAATGCAAGAACGTGTACGTTAACAGTGGCTTTTAGGGCAGGTGAGCTTTCTCACTGATATTGCTGGCATGGGCTTAGTTTGGCTGTCGATGGCAGTCATGGGCTTGGTTTGGCTGTCGATGGTAGTGTCAACTTCAGTTCACTGTTCTTTTCTTATGTGGATATTTATGGCTGTCCTAGAGTGGTACATTTACAAGAATGAAATTAAATACTGGATGATATTCATAGTCCCAGCCTATATATGTGTGTAAGGTTAATATGCAAACTGCACCACTATGCTGAAACATAAATAGAAGAACTATGAATAAGAGACATTGGTTTTCACATTCCTCAACCCTTGAAAGAAAAACCCAGGACAACTTTGAATAGCTGCAGACATGTAAAGTCAGCTATGAAGAATGCAAATATGCAATAAGCAGGCACACTTTTGTGTATGTGCTGCAAATGTTCTGAAGTTCCTGAATGTTTTCTAATAGTTTTGTTAGTTGGCAGGGAGTGCTACATTCTAATAGTACCTCAGGAATTTTTCATAAGAGCTGGCCCTGGCAGTGGCTCAGTGCTGCTCGTCAGCAGCAGATCGAAACCTTTATTGGCTTTCACTTCATTGTGAAGTTGTCGTAAGTTAAGGCAAAAAGGGAAAAGATATGAAAGTCAGAAAAAGGGGGAGACTAGACAAGAAAACACAATTCATAGATAATAAAGGTGTTGTCTTGTGGAAGTGGAAGAGGAACGTGTAATTTTATTGCTGGGGTAGACTCCTATTTTTTTCTGAATATATAGAGAAGTATAGATGAGGAAGGATATGTATAGATGAGGAAGGATATGTTCAGATTGGGTACGAGAGATGATTAGGGAAGAGATAACGGTATTGATAATTACATAAAAAACAGACAAGTCAGACAGTAATAATATCTAGGCATTACACATGCTAGAAGAGCAAGACAGGCAGACAGAAAGTGGACAGACATAAGATGGGGATGGGACTTTCATTGCCACTTTCAAATGTGTCTAGAGAACATCACATTGTTCTCTGCCTTGATGCTCCTGGCAGGGGGGCCCTGATGGTGGTAGGGTCAAGATCTCCAGTGGCTTGGTGGTTGGAGCCAACTGGGGCAATGAGTCATGCACCTGCTGAATGAAATTGCTATACTGGTACCACTGCCTCTCCATGATCCTCTCTGTTACATCAGGCTCTGAAACATAGGATGGTGGCATTTCAGGTATCTCTGTCATGGGGAGCCCACAGGAGTGAGGCCAACACTGCCATCCTATGAAGCAGTCTAATGATGGAGAGGAAGTTGTGGTGATCTCTCCCTCACATGCGTTGTCTGCAGCCAAGGTGCTCCAGGCTATACTTGATTTGCAGAAAGAGACAAAAAAGGAAACAAGAATTTTAATATGAATGCTTTTATTTCACAGAGAAAAATGAGAAGAAGAATATTTTAATTCCATACTTCTTAACTGATAGTAATGAAATGTTTGATAAGTAATTAGCACATCAATGAAGACTCAAATGGGCAGGGGAAGTTTAGTTATATGGTGGCACAGTAGTATTTCATATCTTTCTAATATTAGACTGCTCTAATCCTGATTACAGAATAGATATGCCTTTGCATAATACCTATTATTGATGTTATTATTCATTTTTGGTACATTTAGTGCCAATCTGGCATTACTGCATTTCATAATTACTGTTGTTATTTGCACCCTTTAACTTAACCACTTACACCAACATTGGATGTAGTCCTTCAAACAACACAGAAGTGCAGCCATTTGTAGTACAACAAGTACCGTTTAGCTATCTTTCATTATCTTTGCACAACTTGTAAAATGTCATTGTTTTCTTGCAGATAGGAGCTCAACAAATTATTCTACTGCAATCCCCTGTAGTGTGATGAGCCAAGCAAAGGCTGCAGCTGCCTTTTCATATAGTTTCAAGAATTTTAGCATTTTCATTATGCTAATGTGCCTATGCTGAGTGAATGTTCATGATTTGAACTACCATCTCATTATGTAATTTACCTGTTTCATGCTATGAGGCTTGTTCAACTGTGTGTACTTGCATGAAGACCTACAAAGCCTATTAAGTATGTGTGAGCTGGTTAATGACCCAACAGAGACATGGGGATAAGTACTCTAGTGTTATGGGCTATAGAAGTGTAGAAGTGTAAGACTAGTGGCATGTGCAGCCACAAGGATTCTGGTACACTCTCTTCATGTCAGAGATCACAACCTGGCAACATCCTGCCATGTCACATATTTTCATCCTTTTGAGATTGTTGCACTGTGACAGATCATGCTAACAAGGTGCCTTAAGATGCACATTATAACATGACAGCAGCAATGTGCATGATCATAAAAGGACTATCACTTTCTCTTTGGATTCTGATGTACTATATGGCAATGGCTTGTGAGGCCACTGACAGTGGCAGGGCTCCCATGTGAGGCAGGAAGGAAAGAAATGTCTTTCTGGAGTTTATGTACAGAGACATCTGGAAGCACCAGCTTGGGGACTCTTCTAAGGGCCCCAGTATAAAGCGGATGCCTGACACAGTTTTGCCACAATGGTGAGTAGTACCAGTACACCTCCAATGACCTAGGGAGACATCTTCCTGACCTTCTTTGTCAATGAGAAAAACTGGACAAAAACAGAGACCTTGAGATGTATAGTAAGTATGCAGGGCAGGTCATTGCTCTTTTATTTCCAGCATAGTTAAATTGGTCCTTGTAGGGCATATCATTGTTGTGTTTTGCTGCAGATTTCAGAGAATGAGTACCTGCACCAAAGGTGAATTGAGGGCATTTCCAGACACAAGGATAAGTATGATTGCTGTCATGCTATTGATTAGTTAGGTATATCAGGTAAGTATGATTGCTGTCATTTTATTGATTAATTAGGTTTATCAGGTAAGTATAATTACTGTCATGTTATTGATTAGTTAGGTATGAAGTTATGAGAAAGAGTAGTGGAAGCTAGGTTAAGATGGGATGTAATGATTAGTAATCAGCAGTACGGTTTCATGCTGGGAAAGAGCACTACAGATGCGATGTTTGCTCTGAGAGTGTTGATGGAGAAGTACAGAGAATGTCAGAAGGAGTTGCATTGTGTTTTTGCATACTTAGAGAAAGCATATGACAGGGTGCCTAGAGAGGAGTTGTTGTATTGTATGAGGAAGTCAGGAGTGTCAGAGAAGTATGTAAGAGTGGTACAGGATATGTATGAGGGTAGTGTGACAGCGGTGAGGTCTGCTGTGGGAGTGACGGATGCATTTAAGGTGGAGGTGGGGTTACATCAAGGATCATCTCTGAGCCCTTTCTTATTTGCAATGGTGATAGGTTGACAGACGAGATCAGACAGGTGTCCCCATGGACTATGATGTTTGCAGATGACATTGTGATCTGTAGTGAGAGTAGGGAACAGGTGGAGGAGACCCTGGAGAGATGGAGGTATGAGACCCTGGAGAGATGGAGATATACTCTAGAGAGAAGAGGAATGAAGGTCAGCAGAACTAAGACAGAATATATGTGTGTGAATGAGAGGGAGGATAGAGGAATGGTGAGGATGCAAGGAGTAGAGGTGGTGAAGGTGGATGAGTTTAAATACTTGGGGTCAATAGTTCAGAATAACGGTTAAGTGTGGAAGAGAGGTGAAGAAGAGAGTACAGGCAGGATGGAGTGGGTGGAGAAGAGTTTCAGGAGTGATTTGTGACAGATGAATACCTGTAAGAGTGAAAGGGAAGGTGTACAAGAGGGTAGTGAGACCAGCTATGTTATATGGGTTGGATACGGTGGCACTGACAAAAAGGCAGGAGTGTGAGCTGGATGTGGCAGAGTTAAAGATGTTACGATTTGCACTGGGTGTGACGAGGGTGGACAGGATTAGGAATAAGTGTATTAGAGGGTCAGCCCAGGTTGGAAGGTTTGGAGACAAAGCCAGAGAGGCAAGATTACGTTGGTTTGGACATGTGCTGAGGAGGGATGCTGAGGATATTGGGAAAAATGCTAAGGATGAAGCTACCAGGTAACAAGAAAAGAGGAAGACCTAAGATAAGGTTTATGGATGTGGTGAGAGAGGACATGCAGGTGGTTGGTGTGACAGAGCAAGATGCAGAGAACAGGAAGAAATGGAAACAGGTGATCCGCTGTGGTGATCCCTAACGGGAACAGCCGAAAGAAGATGATGATGATGATGATGATCAGATAAGTATGATTACTGTCATGTTATTGATTAGTTAGGTATATCAGATAAGTATGATTACTGTCATATTATTAATTAAGTAGGTATATCAGATAAGTATGATCACTGTCATGTTATTGGTTAGGTATATCAGAGCAGCATTGAACTCCACTCTGCTCAGGCATTTATAGTTACTTATGACACACCTCTGTAACAGTTTACTGTACACTCTGACACAATCTGTATCTATCTAATCTATCTATCTATCTATCTATCTATCTATCTATCTATCTATCTATCTATCTATCTATCTATCTATCTAGCTAGCTAGCTATCTGTCTGTCTATACATACACACACATAGATATATAGTTATATAGATCTGCTGCTTTGCCAATCCACATGCACATACTGCATGTTAATGGGATGCTCATGTTCCATGTTTGCAGGAACATACTGGGCTTAATCTGCATGGAAGGAATACCCCATGCCACACAGTCCTAACATGCAGGTATATTGATGCATCCACAGACCAGGATGATGAATTACAGGGGTGAAATTTATGACATTGTCTTGACCATGAATTGTTCCACCATATGTCCATATCAGTGCAACATATATCTGGAATAATGCCAGAACTCATGCATTACCTCTCCTCTGTCCCCTGGTGCATAGAAAACTACATTACAGTAATTGCCAGGCACCTGCTAATAGCTGCTTATATTAGTTAACTTGTATGCCTGTATTTTGTGCACATCAGTAGATCGTAGGCATGCTGTGCTGCATGAATGCCTATACTATCCACATCTGCATGGTAGGTGTTTTTTCCTGAAACCATAATATATGCCCACAGGGGCACATCCACACACATCCCTCTGTGGCCTATTATGCCCATCCACCCTGCTGGTGTAGGCCCCCACCCCAAGTCCTTAGCCAAAGATACACTGCCACTGCACCCTTGCACATACATCGAGAAGTAGGGATATTTCTAGCCTACAGTTTCTGCCCATGCATAGTAGCACACCTAGCTGTTGTGTATGTGTAGTATAACAGAGGATATTTGTATGAATGACATTCAGGCACAGTCAGAGTAGTAATGCTTTCTTTATATCTCACTTTATCTGCCACTATCCTTGTCTTAATTTTTCTTAATTTTTATTTAAGTTGCTTTTTTTGTATTCTTTCCTGTGATCATTTCTTGATGTATTTGCAGCCCACCATTGGAATTATCCATCTCCCCTGTCTCATCATCTGCCTTCAGACCTGCCTCATTGTTAGGTACCAGGTTCTGCACAGCAAAGGGATGACCTCAGTGCATCCCCAGAGGTCTGTGATGGTGGAAAGCTTGGCTGTTGTTCTCTTTGGTGACACTGAGAGGGACTTACAGATTTTCACATTTGGGCTGCTGTAAGAAATGATGGGGGCTTGGTCATAGGATTATAGGAGAATACTAGGCTAATGACCTTAAAGAGACCTTTTAAGCCTATCCATACTTTCCAGAAATATTAGAAATGTATTGGTCCCATATGTTACTTGGGTGGAATATAAACTTTGGAAATTAATGGTTGAGAATTTATAAGCTTCCTCTTTAGGAGAAACATAGGTACTCAGTATCATCCCCAATATAATTCCACATCCACTGATCTAAGTTTTGCTTGAATGATTCAGGGGAGAAATTGCTTCATATGGACTGAAACCCTTTGCCAGTGAAGGAGCAGCTGCTGAGACACATAACTGTCCCTGCAGCATGTCCTACTTTTGTTGTGGACATGGATCAGATGTTTCTGGTGCTATTTGTTTTGTGATGTGGCACAGGTCCATTAAGTCATGGTCAGAGAATTGTTTGCAGGCCAAACATAGGTTGTCTCTCAGCAGTCTATAACAGACTGAGTATAAGGACAGTACTTTGAGGTGGTCCGCATGTATTCTTTTTGTGAGTGACCGCTATGGTCACTCCACTTGTTGCATATGCCTAGTCATGTACATGTTGAAGGGTGCATTGTACTTTATGATTGTTCTTATGAGGGCAGAGTACAATGAAATAATGACATCTCTGGACCTGGATAACATAACCCTTTCTTATACTGTATACACATGATAGTCAAAGGCCATGTTGCTGTCTACATGTGTTCCCAAATCTCTGACTGCTGGGCTACTCTTAGGAGTGTATTATCAATGGAGTAATTTGCAGAAGTGGCCTAGTTTACCAAAGGATACTATTAGGCACTTTTTACTCCATCTCCAGTTATTAGCCTGTGCTGGGTCTGCTTGGAGTATATTTATGTTTTGGGGGGATTTAATGACTGCATTTAATTTGCAATCATATGTGAGTTTGGTAGACCAGTGGCCTTTGATATCAGCCTTGATTTCAGAGAAGTAGATACCAGACAAGAAGGGCCCAAGTGCTATGACTTGATGGACTCTGCAAATTACAGACTTTTTTTAAGGAGTTAGACTCCCCAGCTTAATTCTTGAGTTATAGCAGGTGATGTGGATGTTTATAATTAATTCAGTTACCTTGTCTGTGATGGGAAATGTGCTGAATGCTTTGCATTGGTCAAGGTAGGTAGTATGCACCATTTTGTCATTTTCCATGATTTTGGTGATGTTTTTGAAGAAGTCCAACAGGATAAATAGACATGACCTTCCCTAAACCAAACAAAATTGCATTAGATCCGGAGTCTGAAGGATTCTTATGTTGTTAATATAAAATGAAACAATCACAACTGCCCCAAATTGTAGATCCAAAAAGCACAGACACAGAATCTTAGCACTTTCATTCACTTCAATACACGTGAACTTCCTCAGAAACAATGAAACCACTCCTAAAGACAATTTAAATAGTAAGAAAATCACATGATCAATGTTGTCATTCATTCAAACCATTTTGACTGATTTTCAATACAAAATATAAAAAACATAAAAGAGTTTTTCCTCCATTACTCATAAAAAATTATTATTATATTATAAAAATATCAAAATCAGTTGTGATTGTTTCATTTATATTAGCAGTTACTAGTTTTGAGTTTCAAGTTTTGAGTTTGTATTCTTATGTTGTTATTATCATGTCCATGATAATTCTTTTCGTAGTCTTGCATATGACATTAGTCAGGCCTATAGATCTGTAGAATTCTGAGTCCATGGATGGTCTACCCTTGTAAATTAGGATAAGAGGTGCAGTCCTCCTTTCACTTGGCATGAAGCCTGTTGGAGGATACAACTGAATAGTGCTTTTAGAGGCTCTGAAAGGTCACACGTCATGCTATTAAGGAAGCATCCTAAAATATTATCAGATCCCAATGATGCAGTGTTTTTGGACTTGAAGAGTACATTGAGGACCTGTTCCCTGGTGATAGTTCGGGCGGGAGCTATGTTTGGGATATTTCTAGAGAGGATTCTAGGGGAGAAGGCGGGGTAAAATTGGAGCTGAATTTATTGGCCAGTAGGTTTTTTATGTCCTCAGGCTAAGTATAAATGGCTTGAATTACAGTTCATTTGGCACATTGTTGTGTATTGCCTTTGAGGTCTCAGATCTGAAGAATGCCTTGTGGTTGTCCTTAGCCTAGAAGACTACTTTTACCTCAAATTTGGCATTGGTTGACTTAATTAGTCCCCTGAGCATTTTATTTAGTTTACTGATGGATTTCATACCTTGTTGGATATTGCACTTCCAATTATTGACCAGGATTTTCTTCCTTTTGGTATGTAATCTATTGATGCTCTGATCCCACCAGGGTGGCTTTTTTATGAGTTTGTTGTGAACTTATTTCTACTAGGTAATACAGCCTCTGTATAGCTGTATACATGATTGTAGAGTGTTCTTATGAGTGACTCAGTGTAGACAGTGGTGTCCCTTGGGTTTGGGGGACTTGAAATTTTTCCAATGTCACTTACAAGTATGAAATTTGCCTTGGAATAATTTCTAAAAGCACCAGGGTTACCTGATAGCACATGCTTTATTTTTATTTCAAAGCAGGCAGCTTTTTGGTCTAACCTGACTAGTGATGACAATACACTTGGGGGGGGGGGGTTCAAAATCCCCCATATTGATTTGGACTAGATCTAGGATAGTAGCACTCTTAGTGGGCCTACCAGCTGTCTTGTATGGGGTACTCATGTTTACAAAGCAATCTCTGAGTCTCCATGTTGGGTGTTCCAAGTTTATAGTGACTGACCTCTTCCTGTGTCTAACCCAAGTAGCATTGCCAGGAGCTGCCTTCCTACCTAATCTCCTATCCCAATACTCCCACCTCTTGTATGTTACTTCTCTCCACTGTTTGTTGTCCAGTTCTTTACATTGCCACTTATCATCCTGTCTGTATGTCACTATATCCATTGTGAGACCTTGTTTTTGCTAACACCTCTCCTGTTGGTCTTTGCCTGTGTTCTGTGTTTGTTTGTATGCCACTGCCTGCATACATCTACACAATTTCCATCCCTTGCCTTCCCTGTATAGCCTACCACATCTACCTTTAACAACCCCCCCAAAAAATCGTTCACCTACACCCCCAAAATAATACTGTGTATTTTGTTCTGCTTGCTATTTTCCATTTTCTGACCTTCCTATACTGCCTTTTTCTAAATGTTTCAATGAAAAATACATAGAAACATTGCTTGAAGACTGTGTCTCCCAGCCATACACAGTGTCACTAAGTTGAACATGTGAACATGCTCACTCGTTCATAGGTTCATAGGTTCATAGGTTCATAGGTGTGTACTAGGCTAACGGCCCTGGAGCCTATATTAGCCTAGCCCAAGAAGATTCCCTGGCATCATGCTACCCAAAGTTAGTTCCTAGTGCCCCTGTCAAGCAAGGCCACTGAAGAGATCCCCAGGGTGAACTTCCTATTGCCCATCCACTCATCAAGATTTCTCTTAAAGAGGGCCAGTGAAGTGCTCTGCTCGACGTGAATGGGAAGTTGGTTCCAGAGTATGGGAAGTCTCTGTGTTAGGAACCTATCCCTCCAGCATGTTCTGTTTATTGTGGTAATGAGGTTTAGGTCCCTGGAGCGTGTGCCATGGAGGGATTGGGATTATTATATAATTGTTGCATTGTTAAGGGTTTGAAAAAGCCTCCTAGTTTTTAGTCCTTTTATTACAACTGTTAAGCCTCAGTCAAGATGCTGGAGTAAAAGCATGTCAGGCAGAGAGTAGGATGACTTTAATGCAGCTCTTATATCATTCAGTTGCATTAGACATTGCATTAATAAGTGGGTGCACAGTTGTGATTGGCAGTCCTTTGTCAAAAAGATGTTGCTTTAGTTGAAGAACAACCAGTTTACTAATGCATTATATGAAGATGCCAGTGGTCATTCATGCATTAGTGTTGGCTCACCAAACTAATGCAACATACACTATATCTCCATTTGTAAATCATCTGGGTATGTCAGTAGTTATATTTTGTGGTTACATTTGCACTTGTACAAAACAGTACTATCAGTCTTTATGTATGAAGTTTTAGAGCTAAATATAGTAGATTTTCTTTTAGTTAGAAAAGTGTATTTCTGCAACATTTTCTTGAGCAGCCCCGCCTCATCAATATTATATACTTGCTGCAACAAAAACACCTTAAAAAGGAAAGCTGTCATAAACCAAAATAAAATTAAATGCTTCCCCAGTACAAGTTTAATCCTAGAACTTCCTCAGTACAACAAATACATTTTTACTCAGGTTTAAATAACTTCTTCGTGTACGCTATATGCACGCTACTGATTTTCAGGAAATCTTTAGAAGCAATCATGGAAACAGTTATTTCCTTACCAGCCATGTTCTTTCTGTGACTGGGTTTCTTAATTAGTTCTTACTTCTTAATCGACAATTTACCCTTGAGCCACAGATAGCTGTTATGAAGTTAGGGTACAGCCTATCAGCCCCTGGGGATAATGATTAAGAGATGTTTTATGCCACTGGTTCATTCCATCCATCATTACTAGAAGGAGGTTAAAAGTCTCAATATGAAACAAACATAGCGATCTTGGGACAACTTGTACGGTTCTTAGAAACACAGACAGTTCAAAGTGTCAGGTTGTGGAAACCATGGAAAAGAATTCTAGTAGTCCAGGATTAATACCTTTCACATTGCTGATGTTGAGAACCATCTCATTACTGGATTTGTTTCTTCATGTTAGGTTGTTTATCTGTCAGAAAGTCCATCTCTTTCATAGTTCCCAACTTCTTTGCTCAAGAATCTGAGACAAAGACAAAAGATAATGGGAGCAGATGCCTAAAATCAGGGACAATTAAACAAGAAAAAAGTTGATAAACATGCAGGCTTTGCATCAGCATTCATTTTCTAAACAAAACAATAAATATTAAACTCTAATGTATGGCATTATTGACTGACTGTAATCATCTGTGATTTGCCATAAAATCAAGAATTTTATGAAGGGCAAGGCGACAATATGAGGCAAAATCAGGGATGGTTGGGAGGCATGCTAACTCAGTTTTCAATGAAGAATAAGAGTAAACAAAAAAATGAAGACAAACGTTGTTATGCACAGACACTTTCTTAAATGCTAATAATTAATACTTCTTGGTCAATAGGTAGATTAATTTTGGCACATGTAATGGAACTTCAGGAAAGCAAGTATGTATTATGAAGTTAGGCATGCTTGAAAGTGATTGTAACAAAAAGTATATTCAGGTAAAGGGTAGCCTATCAGACAGGTACATTACTATTCCCCAATTTAACTGCTGGTTTAGAAAACTATTTTCAAGAATGACAAGCTACATTCTGGAATGTAGATTCATTGTAACAATTTACAAGGCTGTCACATAATTAGATTCAAAGACTGGCATATTAGTACCATTGCAATTCAATTGCTGCATGCAGTTCTGGTAATATAATTGTGTTTTGAAACTTCCTAGCACAATTTCTATTTGCCGATGGCAGTTCTAATAAAAATCTGTAATGAAACTGCAATTTGAAATGAACAGTGGAAGCAAGTTAACTTTTATCACCTCTAAGCCATGACCCCTTTGATGACTGATTTTAGCTTGAATAAGATATTGACTGAGCAGTCTTTCACTGAGTGAGCCCATTTGGAGAAACAGGGGTGTACCTGTTGTGTCCGAGTTAGGTACTTACTCCCCCACTAAGTTTTATTCAGAGTTTGAAACCTTTTGTGAACCTCAAGGCAATCTATTAATGTTGGAATTTGGTGAAAACCAACAACAGCTATTACTATAATGACTACTTTTCCTGTTACTTTTTCCCATCACATCCACTTTCCCCATCTCACCTAGGTAAATATTCCTACATTTTAAAGTCAAATAAAAAAAACATAAAAGATGGGTGCCCCCCCCCCCATCTTTTCCTTTTACTCCTTGTAGAGAAACACCTTATTGACACAAGCTGGAGGTATTGGCTCATATAGACACTGTGATTGGTCTAGGCTATTCAGCTATGGTTCATGTACTGTGAACAACTGCCCTTTACGTGACATGACTTACTTCACTTGAAACAGAGTGCTAATCTATTATTTTATGACTTATTTACCATATTCTTTTTAAGCTAAGGTGTTGCATTATTTTTTTAACCCTTCTGAAGAAAGAGGACTGGTATTCACTCTATTTGAGCACTGTTTACTTTTAAAGCAAATGCACACCCAATGAAGCAATGCCTTAATTTGGACTTGAAGTTTTTCTACTGACTGGATCTCAGGGAGGGTGTATTTTTTCCATCATGTTTTTGATAAGATGTCTTGCCTCTGGTTTGTACTGGAGGTGTCACTTTGTGTGAATGTCTTGATTGGTCAAGCCTTCCTGAAATGGAACACCTTTTTTCAGTTGCAACAGGATCTGAGGAAGGGAAATCCCGAAAGTGCTTATCCAACCTGAATGGTGCACCTTTTTGTGTCTTTACGCATTTCTCCACAAGGATTTTGCTGCAAACATTTGCTTTTTATCGAGGGTTCATTTTAATAAAGGATTTTAAGAGTCTTTTGGATGTTCATGGTGGTTCGTTCGTGATTAATTCACTGTATTGCCCCTTTTTTCACAGAGCACCTTCAGCTGCTAACAGGTTTGTTTTGGATTTTTCTGTCACATTTTTCTTACCTGTAGCAGCACATGGCAGAGAACAGTTTGGACAAATGCTTTCTTGTGAATAAAGCTATTCTAAACTCTACTAATAATAAGACCAAGCCTGAGCTCTTAATTGATTTAACTAATCCCTTGCTAAATGTTGACTTTGAACAAGATGCCTTAAAGGAAATTGACTTTACTGAGAGTAATGAGAATTTTGAAAGGTCATTTCTTGAAGTAGAAAAGGCAGCATACAAATTAAAGAGATTACAATGGCAGCACTTCCATTTGGAAGCCTGCCTACACCATCAGTTAATTCCCAGAGGCTTAAGAGTTAAGTGCAGGACGAGTTATGGAAACAACCTTCCAGAGCTTCTGGCATGCTGGCAAGCAATTAACCTAGAGACAAGCCTCAGCTATATTAAACTGCTTCTAGAGTTTTTTAAACCTGAAGAAGAAAAAAATGACTGAAATTATCAAGAAAAAACAAACTGATATGGAACTTATTGATTTAAATGAAACTTGTCTTAACAGACTTGACATGCTACAGAATCATTTAAATCTGCATGAACGTAAATTAAAAGAGCAAAAAAAGGAAAAAAAAAATATTGAGAGATTACAAGGATTTTGAACAGGGCAAAGTTTTTGAATGGCCTAAAAACAATACACCTGATGATTCAAATGGTGTAGTAAAGGGCAGGAGTAAAATTTACAATGCAACTAAACGTTGCAACCATGACAGGAACTTCAATTCATGTGCAATCAACACCCGCACCAAACAGAATTTTGTGGCTGTAGCTTGTGCTATAGCTAGTGCTGATGCAGTATCAAGTATTGTATCTGAGAATTCATCTAACCATAATGAATCTCTGTCAGCTAGTATAGAAAATGCGAATGCTAACAGCCAAATGAGCTTGAATATTGTTTACCCCTCCACCTGTACAGGAATAGGTACTAGGCCTAAAGATGGAGATGCACACATTCCGATTTTTCAGAAACTACCTTTTCACATCAGGAGAACTCAGAAGAGAATGAACAGATCACTAAGCAGGGAGAGGAAATGAAAGAAGTCAGTGACATAGAAACCTCCCCATGCTTGGTGTTTAATCTGTCAGACTTCATTCTAAGTAATGACCATATTAAAGTGTTGAATAAAGGTCTGTCATTCATTCCAGCTTTTCATTCTAGGCTGAGCGAGTTTGTGATTGACATCAAACAATTTGGGAGAAATATCTCACTGAAGAATATTTTTGGCAATGGAAATCTGAAGAATGACACCACTTGTCAGCAAAAACAGTACAAAAAGCTGAGTACCTTTGTGGCAGTAAACCATCCAGCTATCTGTTCGTATGGCTATGTGAGAAATATGTTGCCTACTTAAGACAGCAGCAAACAGACCAGAAATATCATAATTTAAAAACTGGAGAAAGAAAAGCTTTACTGGAATTAATAAGGAATGACAACATTGTAGTCAAACCAACAGATAAGAGAGGGGTGCTGGTGGTAATGAACATGAATGATTACAAGAGAAAAATGGAGGAGATGCTAAGAGATGATAAAACCTATCAAAATATAACTAGGAAGGGGCTTGAAAAAGTAACCAATGAGGTTAGTAACACCCTGAATGATATGCTTGTCACCAGACTTATCTCTCAAGACCTTTTTGATTTCTTTAGTACAGCACATGCTCAGATACCCACTATTAGAGGTCTGCTGAAAATTCATAAATGTTTAAGTGCCCCCCCACACCCCATAGTATCTGGAATGGGTTGGGTCCTGGAATCACTCTTGGTATATGTTGAGGACCAACTAAAAAATGTCATCCAGAAGTAGATACCATACTCAAAGACAATGGAGATTTCTTAGAGAAATTGTATGAGAAGATGAAATCATATACAGATTTCTCCAATTTTATTTTGGTGACCCTAAATTTATGGAGCCTGTTTACTGTCATTCCCAGTTCATATGGCATTGCAGCTGTCAAATAGTTTGTACAATCTGGATTGACAGACATTGAACAAATTTGTTTATTCTTAGAAATCATCCTAGAGAATAATCTCTTTATCTATGCTAACAAATAGTATTGGCAATATTGGGGTATTGCCATTGTGACTGCCCAATGGGAGAAAGAACATGTCTTTAACAAAGCCAACTCATAGGCTAGCCACCTGATTTATTACAGTCGATTTGTGGATGATATTTATTTCATCTGGGAAGGGGATGATATTCAACTGAATTTATTCATAGATTTCTTGAATAGCACAACCACCTTCCTGTTCTTTGAAGCACAGTATTCTAAGAAAGCAATTGGGTTTCTTGATGTAAAGCTATCCTTACAGCCAGATGCAGGACTAGAGACTAGTATTCATAGAAAGAGGACTTGGAGGAATCACTACCTGCATGAAGATAGTATGCATCCGAGGCATGTCTTCCAAAACATATTTGAAAATCAAGCCACTAGAATCCCCAGGATATGTATGAATTTGAAAAAGAGTTTCAGCAATTTAAAATATATTTGCAAAGAAGAGGCTATTCTAATAGGGATGTGAATCTGAAGAATTGTGATGTACAGAACATTAGAAAGAAGAAGGGTCAACCCTATTTTTCCAGTCAATCTGCACAGGATGAGAAAGCTACCAAGCATAACAATCCCTTTCCACCACTGAGGTGCATCTTAACTTATTCTACAGATGCTCGACAAATATGTGACATAATCAGGAAATGTTGGCCAGTGCTGACAGAAAATCAAAGTTTAAGAAGAATAGTTGGAGATGCACCCAGATTTACCTTCAAAAATAAAAAGAATATCAAGCGACCTTTGTGCTACAAAGATGGAACTACCAGGAGATCTCAACATACTGAAGGCAGAAAAGGGACTGTTTAATGTGGAAGATGTAAGGCTTGTCAGTATATCAATGTTTCCAACTTGTTGCACTATCCAGTTTCTGGCCAGCTATTTCTTTAAAGGTGTGAGCCTAATGCAATAGCAAGCATCTAATATATGTGGCCGACTGTCAAAAATGCAATGCCTTCTATATAGGGAGGACACTGATCGTCAATTTAAAGAAAGGCTCCTTCTCCATATACATGACATTGCCCATTCAGAAAAGACCAACGCTTTAGCACAACATGTTAAAATGCATGCTGCACACTGCTTCAAGCTTATGGTGCTGCAGTTGATTTCTGAAAATACAAGGGGAGCAGATGTGCAGAATCACACTGAAGTTGCTGAAATTGATGGGATCATCAATCTACAAGCTAATCGTGAACCTCGACTTAATGGTGTGGTACATTAAAACCTATTTTAAAGACCAAATGCTTTAAAGTTTGTCACTGATCTGAGTTAAAGAAAAGTGTGTCCTTTCTCCCTTACTTTTTCAGCTTGTCTTGAGGCAATGAAAGGTGTGTTCCCCCCACCCCCTTTCCCTTTTATTCCTTGTAGAGAAACAACTTATTGACATGAGCTGGTGGTGTTGGCTCATATCGGCACTGTGATTGGTTTAGGCCATTCAGCTATGGTTCACGTACTGTGAACATCTGCCCTTTAAGTGACAAGACTTATTTAATTGAAACAGAGTGTTCATCTATTATTTTACGATTTATTTAACATATTCTTTTTGAGCTAATGTGTTGCATTAATTTTTTAACCCTTCTGAAGAAAGAGGACTGGTATTTACTCTATTAGAGCAGTGTTTACTTTTAAAGTAAATGCACACCCAATGTCGTAATTTGCACTTAAAGTTTTTCCACTGACTGGATCTCAGGGAGGGTGTATTTTTTCTGTCATGTTTTTGATAGGATGTCTTGCCTCTGGCTTGTACTGGAGATGTCAGTTTGTGTGAATGTCTTGATTGGTCAAGCCTTCCTTAAAGGGAACACCTTTTTTCAGTTGCAACAGGATATGAGGAAGGGAAATCCCAAAAGTGCTTATCCATCCTGAATGGTGCACCTTTTTGTGTATTTACACAGTTTTACAGAGGGATTTTACTACAAATATTTGCTTTTTTATTGAGGGTTCATTTTAATAAAGGATTTTAAGAGTCTTTTGTATGTCCATGGTGGTTCGTTCGTGATTCATTCACTACATACACAAACGCAGTAGATATAGCCAACCTGCTGGCAGACAGGTTCAGTGAAAACTTTACCCCATTGTCCTCCCCATCACTAAACCAGGACATCCCCAGCACCTGGCAGCCTCCCTTCATCAGAGACCAGGGCTTTAACACCCTCTCAAAGACAAAACATACACCCTCCATGGGACCCAACAACATCACTGACTGCATTCTACATGAACTCAGGCAAGAGCTCTCAACACCATTAGGCACCCTATTCAACCAAAGCTTGAGCACTGGCTTTTTCCCAGCCAAATGGAGGACAACTACTGTCATCCCTTTACACAAAGGTGGAGTGTCCAAAAACCCAGGCAATTATAGGTCCATTAGCCTAGCTAGCCTGATCTGCAAGGCCATGGAATGCATTATCATGGACCTTATAAACAAGGACATTGGCAACCTCCAAATGCTTTATCCTACACAGTTTGGTTTTGCCAAAGGGAAATCATGCCTGTTAAACTAGGTCAACTCCTTCAAAACAGTCACCAAAGCCATGGATGAGGGAAAGATGGTGCACGCAGCCTACCATGACCTAGCCATAGCCTTCAACAGTATTTCCTTCTCAGGCATATCAGATAAATTGTCCCAGCTAGGCATCAACCCTTATGTTACCAGACAGGTAGTTAACTGGCTCAGTGATAGAACCCACTCAGTCAAAATAGGGGAAGCCACCTCCAGTAATAGACCTGTAACAAGCAACATACCCCAAGGATAGGTCATAGGGCCCCTACTCTTTAGGATATACTTTTCTGAGTTGCAAGCCAAAACCAGTGGTCTGTGGCTGACCAAGTTTGCAGATGACTGCAAGCTGGACACTGTCTTAAATTCCCCTAGTGATGTGAAAATCCTCCAAGAGGGCCTTATCCAAACTAATGACTGGTGCCAGGAGCATGGCCTTAAACTGAATGCCAAGAAATACATCATTATCCCCTTTGGGGAAAATGGTGTTCCACTAATTATCACATTAATAGCAATGTACTAAGGATGCAATCAGTTGTGAAGGACTTGGGCACCCAGGCTGATTGCAACATGATATTTGACCACCACATTGCTTCTGTTGTACAGAAGGCTTTCTACATGGTCCACCTCATAAGTAAGAGTATTTCATTCAGGAACAAGGAGGTCATTACATCCCTATACTCCTCCCTTATCAGACCCATTAGCGAGTACAATGCCCCCTTCGGCTTGTAACTTGCCAAGCACCTGCAGGAGCTGGAGACACCACAGAGGTTCATGACCAGGAAAATCCAGGGTCTCAAACACCTATCCTATACACATAGGCTAAAACCCCTATCCCTCTACTCAGTCTCATACAGACAGCTCAGAGGTGACCTGTGTCTGGCATAAAATGCTGTCTCAGACCCAGCCTTGATGGAGTTGCTGCATATCTGTAAATCAAACTCCACTTGCATAACCCACATGCAAAGTCTCAACCTGGTCTGTAACATTAATAGAACTTGTTGTCAGGATAAATTTGTGTCCCAAAGATTTCCCAATCTGTGGACTAGACTCCCTTTACATGTCAAGCAGAGTACCTCACTAGCCCTCTTTAACAGGAACCTGGAGGACTGGATAGGAAACAGAAAATACACCCCTGGGATCCCATCTGTTTCCCTGCTGGACAGGTGAAACAGGTGCTGACTTTGTTGGAACATGATCAAAATTCTTGGCTAGGCTTATAAGGGCCTCCAGACCAATAGCTTAGTATCATCCTATGAGCCAATGAACCTATGATCCTATGAATGGTTTCTCAGATAACTCTGAACCACAGAAGATTCATGGTTAGAATATTGGACTGACTCAATAAAATAACTTCTTAAACATTTATAAAAGATATCAACCCAATAATATAATAGTCCTTCGACAATAGTAAACATTTCAGCATTACTGACCATCTGACTCTAATCACAGACTGTAATGCCACTAACTGCCTTTCCTTAGTAAAACAATCACTGCTCCCATCTGCATTACTGTTAGCAGTTGTTATAGTTTCCCTTTAGTGGGTATATGAAAGCACTACCTACACATGAAAGGCTGTGTCATAAAGGGCCTCTTACTTGACAGCCGAAACCAGTGATTAAGGGACAGAGTTGCAATGATGAAAGACCTCATTATCAGCTGATTTCCATGCATCTGAATTACTCTGTGATTTCCTCAAGTGCTATCAAGTACTTTATTGTGGTAAAAGTATCCAGAGACCCATACAGCAAGTTGGCACAGGCACCCCGTTGCACTCCCCCCATACATACTCATATTCATACACAAACACCCACACACACACACACACCACTACCTGACTGCTAAACTTCCCAGCACTTGCCGCCTCTATTGATATCTAGCATAATGAAAATAATTGCTGAACTTCAGCCTTTGGCTATGTTAATTATCACAATTTGTGGTGAAGATTTATACATTTGAGCAGATTTCTGAATCACTCACCTCAGGCTTTTTTGGGGTAGAAAATTTGATTCATTATGTCTTCTGGAATTCTTCATTAGCATTTGCAGTAGCCCAAGGGATAGCTCAATGCAATGATGCACCTCTTTGCATGTTTACACCATGGTACAACAATATCTGACTCAAAAAGGTAACTCCAGTGGTAATTATGGTCTACAGTTGATGGTGGCATTTCAGAATCTCAGGGATAGTCTTTTATGTAGGAAGTAGTAGTGACTTGAGCACTAGGAAAGATCTCAGGAAACATTTCTTATAGTTAATTGCACTCCACATATCTGATAATAGATTTACCCATTTATATCTAAGTGACACCATTATAATGTTGATAGCTATGATAAATAATCCATGTACACTTATGTCTTGAAGAAATTTGGCTTCTTAACTATATCAACAACCTATTGCACAGTAAGTAAATAAATAGTTTGTTGTATCATTTAAACTCTTTCAGCAAAAGAGATGATCCTTGCTTTATATTGCTTACGCCAAATCTAATGCAATATGATCCAGTTAAACTTCTAATTGAAGTTACTGTGACTCTCACTACAGGCAGTTTACCAATGGTTCTTTGATCCAATTAAGCCACATGCTGACTCAATTAAATAATCTGCTTATACATTGCTACTAAAACATGCTGGGCCAAATTGCTTTTCTTTGTTATCTGATAATAAACAACCATTACAAGAATTGTAGCTTTCCATCTGCAGTCTCATGATTCACCCCCCATATTACAGACACTCAAAAAGGACCCAGAATAATATGTGATGTGGATGTTAATCAATGCCTAATCTTCCCTCAGTCTTTGTCAATATCTAATGATTTGCATTGTCATGAAAGGAGATACTGCCAGCCCAGCAACCTGGAATTTTACAAATAATTATATGTAATTTGTGAATATCAACATTATTTATATAGAAGTGTGACAAAGGGAGATACTGGCAGCACAGATATTCTGGAATTTTGTAAATAATTATGTGTTGTTTGTGAATATCAACATGACTCATATAAGATGCTTGGGTTAGAAATGTATTAGGACTCTTTGTCATGTATATATCAAGCTAGGTTTGTACAGATGTGTGTTGAAAAAGGTTTTTGCAAAGTACTTGAAATGTATACACACTGTGCCCTACTGGAATAGAACAGAAATGTACATGCACTATTGTAGCTATTTAAATGTATATATTTTAGCAATGGAAACTGGAACACAGGAGGTGAACTTCAGTCCAGCAAAACTTCAGAAAAATATCTGAAATTAAATTACTTTATGGCTATGCAATAAACAATCATTCCCAGGATTCAGCAAGCTCTGCACGGTGTGCAGGAATAGTGCAAGAGCTGCCGCAGGCAATATGGCCGACGTGAGATCCAGGAATGAGCTCCCAGGATGTGCAGGAGTGGTCCTGCACTATTCCTGCATGGACAAAGCCCTTGTATGCTAATTACCTCATTTGCTGATGGAAACCATGCAGATGAGGTGAATTAGTGATCCAGGAAGCAGGCAGGCGTCCAGAAATGAGCTCCTGGAACATGCACGAGCACTCCTGCACTATTCCTGCAAGGACACAGCCCCTGTATGCTAATTACCTTATTTGCTGGTGAAAACCATGCAAATGAGATGAATTAGTGATCCAGGAAGCAGGCAGACATCCATGCAGGAAGAGTGTAGACTGCAGAAATGTATTCAGCCAGTAGCTGAATACATTTCTACAAACTACAAAACGGAGGCATGCCAGCTCATAAAAAAGCATGTATTATAAGGGTTAGTCATGCCAATGGCCAAATGTATGGCCATAGGCATGAAAACTAGTGTCAAAATTATAAAAAATAACTTTTTGTGGCTGATTTCGGCTGTTTGAGCGTAGGGCAGCGGTGCGCAAATGGGACCGCCCCGAAAATAAGAAAAAAAGCTGGAAATAAGCTTTTAAACCAAAATCATCATTTTGCCATAACAGTCAAGGGCATGCATAAGACAACAAGACCATGGAATAGTGGTTGCTAAGGAGGAAGGCTGAGTGTCGTTTTTGTAACCATGCATTAGCAGTCGGTTCCATGCAAATGAGGGGAATGATACTGAATTTCAGATTTCCCCTCAGTGTTAGCTTGTACCCAATCATGTAGGTGCAATAACACCATGGTCTAAGCCTAAGAGCTAGATGACCTCATGAGGGGGAGTGTCATGACTTCTGTAAGCTTATTGGAGCACAGTGGCCCATGTTTGCCCTTAGCTAAGCACAGCTAAGGAAGGGTGTGTGTCTGAAGCTGCCTAGCAGTATTTACATTGCCTAAATGGGTGTGCAAGCCACGCATCAGGTTTTAAACAAAACAAAAAAAGAATGGAAATAGCAGTCCATTCACATCTGAGCACTGGGTTTGTGCGGTGCATCTCTGGGCTTAAACAGAAAGGCAATAATCAAGGAGAACTAGCATAGCTGGCAGGTGAAATGTATCAGAATCAGCCAGTTACACAGGCAGCAGTCCAGCACAGCACAGCACACTACTATAAACTATGCAAACACCTTTCACTCTGGTTTTCCCACAAACTCTACACCACCGGTGTACACAATCAGGGACATTTTACCTAACAAAACCAACAAAATGATAGGGGCTGCTGTTGCTCTCATAAATCAATATGTGGAAGAGGTTGAGGGTGGTGAGAATAAGAATTCTGATGACCAACCGACAGTGAGGAGAAGGAGAAGAGTGTACAGACCCAGGGTAACCTACCAGGGGCTACATTAGCTGGAGATAGTGGAGCACTAAGGATGGACAGGGACCTCCTACAGAAAATTGTTGAGCTGTGCCAGCCATGCCGCACACACAGAACCAATAGAGGGGAACCCATCCCAGTGGATACCAAGGTATGTGTAGGCTTAAAAATACTAGCCACAGGTACCTTCCGAAGGCCAACTGGGGATATTATGGGGATCTCACAGGCATCAGCATCCAGGGTACTAAACTAGTTCTTGGATGCCATGTCAGCACATGCCAGTGAGCACATATATTAACACAACACCTGTGAGGTGTTGACCAGGAATATGCATCTCTTCCACCAAATAGCAGAATGCCCTGAGGTAGTAGGTGCTATACACTGCATGCACATACACATCAAAGCACCACCCGGTGAGTGGGGTAGGGTCTACATAAACCACGAGGGCTTCCCCCTTATCAACTGCCAGGTTGGGTGTGATGCCCAGGGTATTATAATGAATGTGTGTGCTGACAGCTCTGGAAGCTATCACAACTCCCCACATCTGGCATATGATGCAGCTGTACCAGAGATTTGCCAGTGGGGACATCCCATATGGCCATCTAGTGGGGGATGCTGGTTATGCAATGGAGCTGTGGCTGATGACACCCATCAGAAATGTGCACACACCTGAACAAGAACTCCATAATGAGGCAGGAGCACAAACCAGAATCATAATAGAGTTTGTGTTTGGTTTGCTCAAGTCACAGTTCCGGAGCCTGGACATATCCGGTGGCGCCTTGTAGTACTCTCCAGCTAAATGTACCCAAATTTTCATTGTATGTGTCATGCTACACAATATGATCCTGCGGAAACAGCTGCAGCAGGAACAGCACAGAGTAGGGCCACACAGCCCCCCATGATTGCCAAGGCCAGCACAGGCACAGACAGACTCAGAGGAGGAACAACCTGAGCCTGCCCCTGTAGGCAGAAGGAGGCATGCCCAGTATGCTCAGGCTTTGGCAAAGAGGCAACACATAGCACACACACTGACACGGTAGGAACCCAGGGAATGACACCTCTCTCTGATTTGCACATACAGTAAAAGGGATGCCAAACATGACACTACCTGTGCTCAACCATGTATAGGGAGTGTACTATGTGCATCTAACATAGTCAGCCCTCCAGCACCATCATCAATACTGGCACAGCCACAAGGTAAGTCACTGTCTCTATCAGTTGCTGAATGGAGTAGTATGTTCTGCTACTTGTATATATGGTATGGATGTGAGCATGCAAGGTAATCATGTGGCTGAATGGGATGGCAGCAGATAGTAGACACCTATATGGGCAGCATGAAATCCATAACAAATACTGGTGTCAGCATAGAAGGCAGTACTAGACAAGGTGACAAATCCCACTGCAGGACATGTGGTGGGCCAAATGCGTGCCCATAAGACACACAAATGCATGTCAATGAGGCTCACATACCCAACAACAGTCTCAGCCAGCAAGACAGGTGTAGATGACCACAAAGAAAGGCTGTACTTAGGCCTCCGATTGTTGGCAACCGAGAACAGCCCCTCCTTCAGATCTACACAGACAGACTTCAACAGGTCAGGCAGTTGGATGTTAGTTCTGAAGGGTAAGAAGTCTAAAACTGAAATGTAGGTCAATAAAACCTAAGATCTGTACTCCACTGATGATCTAGTCTGCATGATAGGTCAGAATACAGAATGAAATGGAAGCCAACAGAGTACCTGAAATACCAGTACAGTCATAGCAAATGCTTACAGTTGTCAGGTGTGCCCCCCCCATAATCCTATGTAGAAATGTGGCAACATGTACATGTGGGTATAATAACAGTGGAGCACAGATTACCTGAGCTGGCCAAATTAGCAGGATAGATTGTTGCATGTGTACAATATGCAGGGCTCTGTGAGTTAGGTTATTGTGTATTGCTGATGTCAGGCACCTTGAAATAAGTCCTTGGACAAAATTCAGCTCTGTAAGCTCCATGGCATGTGCAATAACTGCATAATGCTATAGTGTGATGTGCTAGTTAGGTAGGAGTTCCAATCCTAAACATGGCAACTGTGTTTGTGTGTGTAGAGAGTAATGCTTTTGCAGCCATTCACAGTCACTACACCTCCCATTGCCTTACTTTAGCAAGCCTGCTGATGTCAGTCACCTGGAAGTACCTCCTTGGACATAATTCAGCCCTGTAAGCTCCATGACACGTGCAATAACTATATAATACTGTAGTGTGATGTATTAGTTAGGTAGGAGTTCTAATCCCCAACATGGCAACTGTGAAACTCTGTGTGGGTGTGTTTGTGTAGAGAGTAATGCTTTAGAGGCCATTCACAGTCACTACACCTCATATTGCCCTACTTTAGCAAGCCTGCTGATGTCAACTACCTTGAAATACACCTTTGGACAATGGCTAGCCCTGTAATCTCTGTAGTGCATGCCATAAATGCGGAACAATGTAATAGCAGTACCTACACAGCTATGGGTTTGAATCTCATCTGTAGCAAGTGTTTGTGTGTGTACATCAAAGATTTGGTCCCCAGTTACAGCCAGTACACATCTCAGAGCCTGACATTAGCAGTCCTGCAGATAGCATCCACCTTACAAGTATCTGTTGCGAAGCCTAAACCATGTCAGGTCATTGCTGCATGTGGTAAATGTGTAACATAATGGTTCATAAAGGTTGTTAGATAGAGGTTTGAACTTCACCCCTTGCAAATGTAAATGTGTGATTAGGGTAAAATTATTTTTGGGATCTCTCAACCACTACATCACCCAATGCCAGTATTTACAAAGGCTGGTGATGTTCCTCACCTTAGAAGTACCTTGAGAAATCATCCATCCTATAAGCTCCATGGTGCATGCAATAAATGCGGTACACTGTAGTAGCAATATATTGCTGGGTAGGGTTTTGAATCTCAGCACTGGCAATTGTGTGTGTGTGTGTGTGTGTGTGTGTGTGTGTGTGTGTGTGTGTGTGTGTGTGTGTGTGTGTGTGTGTGTGTGTGTGATCAGTATCCTGTGTGGAGGTTGCTGTGATTGTGGAATGACAGGATGCATTGTGGGTTGGGTTTTGATAAATTATTATATTGAAGACCTACTATATGGGACAATGTCCACCTTACAAGGACAACAGATGTCAAACAACAGAGAGGCTGGTGTAGACAATCCATAGCCCTACATGTGACATTATGGATCAGTGAACAATATAGGCAACCCTTGTATTACTCAGAGAACACTCTCCACCCATGTCTCATAAACAAACACACTTGGCTAGGCAACAACCACTATACTGGTAGTTCCATGCATATTGCCCACAGATAGTAACCACGGTGTGAATGCCTTGGACTACATGCCTCTTTACCACAACACTGCCACTGACATCAGAATGCACTATGATGTGTAACATCTTCTGACTGTGTGTTATCCAGCAAGTAAAAGGACATGGCACCCTGTTCCATCCCTACAATAGGCAAATAAATGCTTACAGTGGTTGTTTGCTATGTTCCCCACTGGATGCCTGCAACAACTGTAGAGTCTATAAATGTAACCCACAAAGGGAATACCATGCCTTATACACATGCCCTGTATGGTCATATGCCATTAACTCCACTGAATACCTGTATCATGCTGCCAATGTAGGTGCAGGGACAACCTCAGTGCCATAGCCAGGTCTTACCACATGAGGTCAGGAATGCCATATCAGATGATAACAATCTGTCTACACACCATACCCCAGAGACCCCAAGTACACTTCCACGTCACAGAACATGCATATTGGACATGTGCACACCCCAGACACTGTCCATGTTATGGAATATACATCACATACATGGCAAGCATTGCACAGCACTGGCCACCAACAATAGTAACCCAGATGAGTGGATGGTGAATACAATACCCACTTGTGTGGGCCAATCCAGGGACTACACCCCTGAGCCACACTGGAGAACATTGTCATGTGACCTGATGCCAAGGTATTCCCTTTGTCTAGCCTTGTACAGCCTTCTGGCGCAGTCATCTACTACACACCTGTGAAGCAATGAATCCATTCATGTCAGTACTGGCAAGTGTGTGTGTGTGTGTGTGTGTGTGTGTGTGTGTGTGTGTGTGTGTGTGTGTGTGTGTGTGTGTGTGTGTGTGTGTGTGTGTGTGTGTGTGTGTGTGTGTGTGTGTGTGTGTGTGTGTGTGTGTGTGTGGAGATTAATGATCTTGAAGCCATTCATACTCACTACACCTCCCATTGCCCTACTGTGGCATGCCTGCTGATGTCAGTCACCTTGAAATAACCCTTTGGCCATATATCAGCCTGAAAACCACTGTGTTACATGTGATAACTATGTAATACTGTAGTGTAGCAAACTAGATAGGCAGGAGTTCTAATCCTGACCCTGCCAACTGTGATAATGTGTGTGATTCCCTGAGAGAGTGTAGCTATGTCTTCCTTGACACCTGCTTTTGTGGACAGTCACATGTACTACACTTCCCTTATCTCTCCTTTATCACTGTTGCTGATGTCACTCACCTTCAAAGATACCTTTGGACTGCTCTCCAACATGTAAGCTCCATGCATAACAATGTAATAGTAATACTTAGTCAAGTAGGGGTATGAAACTCACTACTGGTAAGTGTTTGTTTCTGTGTGTGTTATCATTGTTCTGTGTGGGTGTTGGGGTGATTGTGTAATGACAGGGTCCATTGCAGTGTGGGTTTCGCCACATCATTATACTTAGGAGCTACATGTCCACTTGTCAACATTACAAGGCCAACATTTTCCAAACATTGTAGAGGTTGTTGTTGACAATCCTCAGCCATAAATGTGTACAGCCATGTGCAATTACCATGTTGCAGTATGGATTAGTACACAATATAGGCAACCTTCATAATGCCCAGATACCACTCTCCATCCATGGATCATACACAAACATGCTTGGCTCTTACTCTCCTACTCCCTTCCTTTCTTACTTTGTCCCTGTCTCTCTCACTTCCCCTCTGGTGGATGTGAACAAGTACACCTGCTTTGCTTAGGCAGCAGCTTGAGTTTTGTAAGTGATGCGCATGATCAGCTGATGGCCTGTGCATGAATTGCAGTCCCCCACTAGCTAATTGCATGTGGAACAGCTGTGGTATCATTCCTATAGCCAATTGCATGGAAACACAGTCCTATAACCAAGCACTTCATGTGGGTGTTGGCCCTTTTCCTTCACTGTGAGCAGGACTTCATGTGGGTGTTTAACAAACAGCATCACAGAGGGTAGTTAGATATACCTCTTACAACATACACTGTGGAGACAGGCCATCAAACAGGAGGGGGATGTTCCAGACATGGGGACAAAATGTAAGTATTGCTCTTCTACATTTGAAGTAATGTTGGTTTAACAGGGTTTGTGTAGATATGGCTGTTCTACCTGATTTAATATCTGTCATGACAGTGTTATGTGGTTGGGGAAACTCTCACCTGTAGGGCTATCTGCAAACTGGCCAGTGTTTGGAGTCTTACATGTGTTGTGTTACTCACACATTTCCTATCTTTAGAAATGCAGCATCCTATTCTGAGGATTGCAGTCAGTACATGGTGACATCCATGTGAGTTACTGACTTCATATCCCTCAGAAGACATATGTCACAACAAACCCTGTTACACCAGTAAATGTATGGGTTTATCACAGCAACATGCCAATATTGGCCGTGTGTTTGGGCCTCCAACCACAACTCTGTCAACCTTTGTACATATGTCATGCAGTAAGGGGTGCATATGTTCAGTACATCATTATTTTCTGACATCATACCTGATAACAAACCAATGACATATCAGACTGCTAGACATGTTATGTATAGTAGGCCTTATGTTTGAGGGCAAAACCTGGACATTCTGTTGTAGTATGTACAGTAGTGAGGTCGGTGTACTTATGGTGATTGTTGACAGAGTGTGCATTGTGAATATGTACCTTAGCCTGTGTACAGACTGTGGTAGATGTCATGGTTCTTGGTCCTGTTCTATCTGATGTTGCATTCTGCTCCAGTGTATGTTACCCTATTGGTGTACATGTTTGTAGGGCCAGACCGACACATGTCCCATACCACAGTCAGGCATTGTAATACACTGTGTATTGGCCCAGTATATGTATGGTTAGTGTGTGAGTGGCACATATGAAGATGGTGTTGTTCACACAGTCCATATACTGTAATATTAGGTAAGTACACATACCATATGTGGCTGTGGCTGTGTTCAGATTGGTTGTGGGTATGCACTTTCACACAGGTGTCTGTTACTCCATGCTGTTTTATGCCTGTAGAGCCTGCTATATTTGCAAGTGCATGTGTAATCCCCCATAAGAAATGTAAGCCAGTGTTCTGGCAGTCTGCCTGTAGTTTGCACAGTGCTTTGTGACATGCCTAGCAGCTCTGTGTATTTACCCAGTGTGATGTTATGTCCAGATATTTGTCAGATGTACTGTTGCTGGGCCACCATAACTGTTGTGTATTTCTGACAAAGCAGTGGGATGCTGTACAGATGTATGTCACTACCTGGAGGTTAGTATATGGGCTTGTGACCTATGCTCCTCCTGTTATTATGTGTCAGGACAGACAGGAGTGTGTGAATGCATAAACTGTGTGAACTTATCTATTTCAGTATTTTCATGATATCCCCATTTACATGACTGTAAACATCCACTTTGTCAGGCTTAGTCCACACGTCTTGCACAAAGGGGTTCTGTGTATACCTCTGGACAGACCAGAGTGTGTCAGACTGTCCACATTTATTGGTCATATCTCTGCTGTATTCCATAGGATCATTACTGTGATTTGTGTAGTACTGCACTATGATGATCTTATGATGTATGTCTGTAACTGATGGTGTACATGTCAATATCAGATGTG
Organism: Protopterus annectens; assembly: GCF_019279795.1. Classification (NCBI taxonomy): domain Eukaryota; kingdom Metazoa; phylum Chordata; order Ceratodontiformes; family Protopteridae; genus Protopterus; species Protopterus annectens. The sequence continues at coordinate 914,277,641 of NC_056732.1, forward strand.
ACTTCCCACACAACATTTCTGTTAAGACAACCACTGTTACAGTAGCAACATTCTGCAATAATAACTGCAATATTTACATGACATCCCCTTGCACTAATAGGTTGTGATAATTGGTGCTGAGGTATGACTCCACTATATGTTATGGCCATGTTTATATATATATATATATATATATATATATATATATATATATATATATATATATATATATATATATAGACACACACACACACACACACACATATATATATATATATATATATATATATATAGCTATAGATATATATAGATATACTTATAGACATATATATATATATGATTATATATATATATATATATATATATATATATATATATATATATATATATATATGTATATATATATATCCATATCCATATCCTGTTATGTGCACACATGAGTGTTGTATTTACCTTCCCAGATGTATCTCATCATATTTATCTGATATGTGTTTATATAGATATAACAACATACTGATTTAACAATATCTCCACTAACAAGTACTACTCAGTTGTAGAAGTCAAAGCAGTTGTTCACTACTATTCAGTATGTGTACTGACAGATATATTGGAAAAAACAACAAATGTCTTCATAGGTATGATGGCTTAGTGGTTAACTGCTCTGACTATGGTGTACAGTGTCCTGGGTTCAAGACCTGCAAGGGCTGTATATTTGGTTGCTAGGCAGAACAAGAACGGTTGGATACAGAGTGGTTAAGGTAGTTTTGAGCAGCTTTAAGTGGGTTTGCACGACGGTAAGCAGTGCTAACGTACGGTTAAACATATAGGTGCTTAAACCATTTCAATTTCACTTACCAGTGCGCAAATCTGCTTAGCATTTATATTGCAGCAATGCTGGAACCTGATAAGCATGGCTCAGCCCGGATAACCAGTGATCACATTCCAGTCTGTTAAAATAGCAGGGTAATGACATCTTTAATAAGTGTATTTAATTGCATGTACATAACATGTGTCTGTGCTGTCATTACAGTAGCAAGGTGTGTGAGTCTACTGTCTGGGACACCTGAGTATATATGGCTTGTACAACACTCTTTTCCATTTGAATGTGTTTCATACATGGGTAGGATCTCAAGTTATATGCAGTCACACTGGCATGTAGTGTATCATTATGTTACTGCTGTTAACAGTGCTTTCCCAAGTATGAGTAGATTGCACATTGTAGTACTGGAACCAAACACCCCTGCATGCAAATATGGACTCTGAGCCTTGACTATCATGTTCTTGGTGTGTGAGCTGTGTGTCATTAAGTATTTGCTAATGGATATTGATCTGACATGTGGATATTAACTGCAGACTACTGTGTGTGTAGGACATGTCATTGAGGGCTGCTGTCATGTCATAATGGCATATCTATCAGTGTCAGACATTTGACTGTCGAAATATTCATCCTAATGCATAACCAGTTGGCTAGCTGATGTATGTCTGTCCTATGTACAGATGTGCAGATGTCAGGTATCCATCTTGGCTGCTTACAGGCAATCTATGCTTGACTGACACTGACATGTCTGCCCAGCTGTTTTATGAATGCGACAGCTAGGACTCCCCACCCTGTATGCACCACATGCCATGGATACCTCAATTACACTACCACAGTCAATTGAACAATGCTTGGGTACAGGTCTCCAAGACAGACACTGACCATGTTATGTAATACATGTTGCATACATGTCAATTAGAGCACCTCACTGGCCCTCTGCAAGAGGCAATCAGATGATTGGATGTTGCATTTAACTCTCACCCTGAGGATCACTCACGTGGCATCAGTTGATAGATGGCCTGCTGACAAATGGCAGGTGGCATGATACCACTGTACCCACATCCTCTACTCTTCTCATCCCTCCATGGACAATATTCTGGTACACACCTAGGAACACCTGCACCTATGGACCCCAATACTGACAAATATGTCAGTGTGCATTACTGAGAATAACAGTGCTTGTGTGTTTGTAAACCTGTAGCTGATAATACCCTGAGGGTCTTCACACCCCACTACACCCCCATTGCCATAGTTAGATATGGATGCTGCTGTAATGGACATTACATGTACCCTGTTACTCTCTTCACCCTATGGGCTACCTGGAACTTGCAGTACCAGTACAACACTGTTGTAGAAATGGTTAGATAGGCATGGGTTACCCACTGAGTCCTGGGAAGTGTGTGTTTGTGTGCAAGTGTGTATAGTTGCAGGATACAACATTCTGAGGCCACATTCTCCTAATACAATTCACCTTGCCATACAGTATAAAGGATAGTGATGTTGCTGACCATAGGAGAGCCATGACAAAGCATCACCCTACTTATCCCTGTGGCATGTGCAATAGATGCATATCCCTGTAGTAGCACTCTTGAGATAGACAAGGGGTGTATTGCAGTCCTGGTCAATGTATGATTGTGGGTATGTTAGAGTATTATCACGGGTTTCAGTGAGTACAATATCCAATGTGGGATATGGGTGCTGCGTATACTATCTTTGCACCATGGCCCCCCAGTATATGACCCAAGGTCCACAGTATGGGGACCACTGTCACCATCAACCATACAGGTAACTGATTACATTATCCAGCCCAATGATGCATGTGCTGTCTGTAACTTATCTGTAACAGAATGGACACTCTGACAAGGTCGTTAGCACAGATAAACCCAGGTCTCTCAGATGTGTGTATAACTGTTATGTATTTGTCAATGTGTATATGACAGTATGTCACACTATGTATTGTTCATAAACAACCAGTACATCTCTCATAAGGCCTGGTGATGTTCTTCACTTAACAAGTAACCTGGGACACATCTCATCCTAAAAGTTGTGTGGTATGTGCAATTAAGGCCACACACATTACTAGCAATAAGTACCTAGGTAGGGGCTCTACTCTCAGTCTTGCCAATTAAGAGTGTGTGTGTATGTGAAGGGATCTACTTCATTTTTAAAAAAATACATGTCCCAGGAGGTCATCTGTCTGAGAACTGACTGGCAAATGCTAACATTTGAAAGATATCTTGTGGAAATTCATTCCATCAAAACTAGTAGTAGGTGTGTAAATATCCTCTTCCCCACTGTATAGCTGCAAAATGATACTGGGGTTGGTATATATAGCTGGGTGTGGATCTTGTGGACATGGCCACTATCATTGCGGTTATTGCTGTGTGTATCCCCCAGTTAGTCGGCTGTAATACTGTACAGTTTATGTTAACAGGTTAAGTAGTTGTTAATCACACTATCTGTGGTTCTACACTACCCCACACCCTTCAAAGGGTAGGGCTGTGCCACCCACACCAGCACACCTATGTTTACCAAGTTGAGGATTGCACTACACTGGGAAAGGGGACATATACCCTGCCAGTACCATCATCAATGATATTAAGCTAGCAGACTGATTGTTTCCGAATTTTATGTTGTGTCTATTCTGTCCTGGTGGAATTACATAGGCTAAAATGGGTTCCCTGCAAAAGTACATACATCCATGTGTACAGTATTCCCTGTGTATTGCATCAACACCAAAGTCACTGTGTGCGTGTGTGTGTGTGTGTGTGTGTGTGTGTGTGTGTGTGTGTGTGTGTGTGTGTGTGTGTGTGTGTGTGTGTGTGTGTTATACACAAACATGTGGTGTGTACCACCCAGTACACTTACCATTGTGCACTGTAGAAGGGCTGCTGACATCAACCACCATGTACTCACCTGTATACACCACTCAGACCTATCAGGCATGTGGCACATGCAGTAACTGTTACAGAGATCTGTGACTTGTGTTCAGGTGTACCCAGGATATGGCACAGGCAATGTGTCACCACAGTGCCATACCCCTTGTAGGAAATAACAGCAGACCAACATCCTGCTGACACATAGATACCTTCAACACAAATGGAATACATTATGGATACCACAATCACTCAGTGTTAATAACAGCTATACTGCATCATGGTGGGACAGCTACACATCCTGACATGTAAGCATTAAACTTTAGTGCTGAAAACATGTTACACAGCATTACATTGGTACACCTTAGTACAGTCAGCCTGTGCATCAGAACCATATTAGCCTGTCCTGCATCAATGTTATGGATGACAGGGATGTGGCACAGGTATCATCATATGCACCAGGTGTGTTATGGGTTTGCCAGAGACCTAGGCTGAGCTGTTTGGTCGACATCATGTGTGTCTGTCAGGGGTTTCATTATTAATTGGGCTGTGCAGATGTGATGTGTGTAGGTATGGGGTTGCCCTAGCTGTGTGTGTGTGTGTGTGTGTGTGTGTGTGTGTGTGTGTGTGTGTGTGTGTGTGTGTGTGTGTGTGTGTGTGTATGCACATAGTTCTGCCATGTGGTTGCCCTATACAGAGGTTTGTTGGACAGCTGCAGATCGTACCTGGCAGAGTGTGCAGTTCACTGTCTCTGGCCACGGACATGAGAACTGCACCTGCCAGGGGTTGCACAGGCACTACCAGGTACAAGCCAAGATATGGTGCTCTTCCCTGATGATGGCATATGTTCACTGGATCCGGGTCCCTCTTGGGACTGGCCAGGGCCACATGCATGTGGCCTGCTATGTTGTGGTGTGGACAGTGCCTCCCCTGCAGTGCTGGTGCTGGTACTGCCACTATGGCAGCACTTGTTGCACATCCACATTGACCTCCACCACTGTCCTTCATCTATGGCCACTGGTGATGGGGTATGTATAGGCAATGTGACTGTGTGCAGGGATGGGGTGGATAACAGTGGATTGTCAAATGATGGCACAGCTTCAGCCCCTGACAACCCTACCTGTGACTCATCACACCTATCATCATTGTCAGAGTCTGTATGGACACTAACATCAGTTTGCCTGCAGGAGGGACAAGAAATGCACTTTAAGACCTGTACATCATTGCTTAACTGTATACACACACACACACACACACACACACACACACACACACACACACACACACACACACACACATACACACACACTTACAGGTGAGGTTGCACAAAGATATTACACTTAGACCTCTCATTACCCATCAGTCATCATGCATGCCATATGGCACTCAACAGCATGCACTGCAGCTATAGACATTCCCTGTTACCAACATTATACATCTCTGTGATGCATGAGTTATGTTAGTAGGTGATGCCCCTTCCCCTGGAACACACTGTACCCATGTACACAGTATTGCTGTGCACCTGTTCAGCACCCTGGCATGTACTGTGCACTATACCTCACAGGTGTACATGCCATGACTGAATGTGTATATGTGTGTCAGTTATGTTTGCTCTGCTGCTCACAGCCCCTATGTGTTTGTCCGAAACATACCTGGGATCATATTTAGAGAGATGTCAATAGTGAATGCCTGATGTCTGTTTTGCAGATCTCATCATCAGCGTTGCATGTATGAGCAATAAAATACAATTACACTGACAACTTTCAAAGCTTACTGTATATATGAGAAATGTACACATCTTTATTGACATGGCACCCCCTTCTCTGATATGTCATGGGGCCAAAATATTGCATATTAACATATTAACACATTACACAAACCTGATATGTGACATATGACCTGTGCAATCAAATGCAGTATCAAACAAATGTGTTAGTTGTGCAGATGCTGATTGAGATGCATACAATATGTGGGTGCTTAAGTGGGCACACCGTTAACATGATGGTTTGTTGCATCAACTGTTAAGTGTACTACAGCAGTCACTATTCCTAGAAAGGGTATACTAGCATTGCCCATCTACACTTGCCAGTATTTGGTCACACTGCCCTACAAATGTCCCCCAGCTTTGCAAGATCGCAAGGTCAACTCATGTGCACACCCCTTGGAGGTCACACAGTGCCTTCACTATTGCTGTGGAGTCAGGGTTATGTCTGCCACAATTCATGACCTTGACTGTGTGCAGATAAAGCCATTCTTAGCAAGCTTTGGATGTCTGCTTCAGTTCACTGTTGTGTTTCAGGATAACACCCCTTCCCATCCTCAGTCTTTTTGCAGATGCTTTACAACTATGGGCCACACATGAGTGTCATTTTGCAGTGTCCCAAATTCAGAACACCATGTGTACCAGCCTAGCCCCTGCAAATGAACAGCAAACATACAGGTGTACACTGGCAGCAGCAAGGTACAGGTGGGGATGGTGGGCCTGAGGTGGAGTGAGGTGTTGCTTGTGCAGCACATGTATCTTAATTGATACTGTTTGTAGGGTTTGAACTTGGTCTTGGTACACCATCGCACATTGCAACACATGCCTTTGGTGGACTTTTGATGTTATGCATATGCTACCTGTAGAGAGTCCTGGCTGATGTTTCCTGTGAAACAGCTGTCCCATCTGATTACCCTAACCCATAGGCCACACTTATGCAGAATCCAGGTGATTGTCTAAACAGGTATTGCACAGCCAGTACTTGCTAGATCTTCCTGCAACTCCCTCAGTGTTGCGGCATGTTTCTAGGCAGCCTCCATGACCAGTTTGCAACATGTGTCATCATCTGTCTTGGATGGCCATCTGTCTATTTTCTACATTAATGTCCCATACTTCCTCATCACATACATGACTGTGCATTGTTTGCCATGGAATATGCAATGGTGAGGTAAGGCTACATGTCCCACTTCTGCATGCTACCTGTTGGGTATAGGTTCCATTCCATGGCTTGTAAGATATGTGCAGGTGAGTGGGTAAATGTGATGGGCAGACCATTTCTTGATGTGATATTGAGGACCTGTACTTGATGGAAGGTGCATACCCATGAAGAGTGAATGATGTCAGTACCTCAAAAGCTGCTTCCACAATATGTTATTTGGAGTGTGTGCACACATATGCTTCCAGTGTTTGTTAAGGTATGTATTCCCAATATTTGCTGTCCTAACATAGAATTCCATATTTAACATTCATTGCTCATGTTAGGACCACATTACAGGTTGTAAGGGATGTGGAATGTGGTATTGTGATATTCCGTTGCGTAGATCTGTAACAGTTGCCATTGTAATAGTGGTATATACACTGCTGTAGCACTGTATAAGGGTGATGTTTCAGACAAGTTCCTACTTTAGGCCATGTGTCCCATCATTATGTTCATCTCTGTGCCCACATCTTGCAATGACAGGTTGTTAGTTATACTGCAGGACTCTTACATACCCTTCAGATATGCCACCATGGTGACCACTATGATGCAGTGCAGTTAACAGCAACAATAAGTGAACATGTACAGCATGCATTATGGGTAGGTGTGTTAAATGTATGCATGGCAAATACCATGGCCATAACATGGCAGGTGCATTGGCAAACCTGAACAAACAACACCATACTCACCAGCTACAGGCTGCTGCCCCAGAGGTATATCAGAGGGGCCTACATAGTTGTGTGAGAGATGTGATGTCAGTAGCCACACCTGTGGCATTGGTACAGGGTGGGAGCAGCATTTCAGTACAACAGTATAAACCCACAATACTACAGATTATGCACATCTGCTCATTTCTATACTGCAGTGACAGACTAAATATATCTTATCTCACATATGCATGTTGGCACTTTACATATGCAGATGGATAGGCAACAGTGGTTTACTGATGTGCCCTGTTGCCTTACCTGCATGCTCCTCATCCATTGTGTGGGTAGCACCCCCCTGCACTATGCTATTAGTTGGGCCTTGGCTTTGCTGGTGGGCAGGTGCCCCGAGGCTGGTGAGGAGTTCTTCAGCATGTGTCAGGGGGGCTGGATGGCATGACCCGCCCTAAGGCTAGCTGGTCCCTCCTAACTGCAGCAGCGCACTGATGGGCATGGTGGATGAGGTCAGTGCACCAATGTTAGACCTGCTCATAATTGTGGTTATGTAGGCCAACATCGTTTACCCTGTGGACAAGCTGATTACACAGGGCAGTCCTCTCCTGCAGAGCATGGCCTGCATGGCCAAAGAGGGTGTGGTAGTGGTGCACCAGGTAGTTGATAATGATATCATTTTCCTGGGGGCAATAAACTGGCAGCCGCTCTCTAGACATGGTTCCTGAAAGACATAAAGAGAAAAAAAGGTCTGAGGACCTCATACTGCAAGGATAGAATAGTTGTTAATTGACATCTCTATCTCACCCCCACCATATCTGCAACAATAATCTGAAAACGCAACTCAACGAGTATATTTACAGCAAACCTACTGTTGAGACATATATCGTATTGTACGACAAATAGTGTAATGTGTTTTTAGTCATGTTCCATGTTGAAATACTATAATTATGGCCTGTTGCTAACAATGTTACCTGTATACTATTGTAAGAGCCACTATGGTTCCATATATGCATGTGTTCTGTTTGCTATGTGACTGCTCCGAATCTGGTGTTTTGTGTTAATCGGGATATCTATGCATGCTGTTAGAAGTAATTCTGGATTGTGTGGACTATTACTACCCACATATGTTCTATAACTGTGACACAATAGCATATTTGAGAAGGCTGTTCCCAGCAGAACCAACTCTCCCACCTCATCTGGCCATGTTACCAGGCAACATCACATCTGGGACCCACCCCCGGGACTTCATCATCTTCTGGTCCTGCACTACCTTCAGGTGGTACCACCTCAGGGGATGGTGTTCATCCCCCCCCCACCCCGGGAGCACACACAGACAGGATCCTGTCACTTGAAGTCAGGTCCAGGGTCTGGTGCATAGGGAGCTCCACAGAGACTTGGGGGATGTGCTACACCATCTTGAGGTCCTCTGTACACAATTACAGGGTCTGCATGCTCCTCCTGCTCAGCCCCCAGCTCAGGCACCTTCAGAGCCATGAAGGTGCAGTTAGGACTACCCATGAGAGGGGACCTTGGTCCCACTGTTTCCATTTGGGGGTTCATGGGCTTCCACTTTCCAAACACCACTCCCCATCTAAGGTGTTTACCACCACATGTGTCATATACTGCTCCTGTATGCTGTCTTGTCTGTCTTCCAACCCAACCTACCTACTATCCTTCCCCAACATACCAATCTCACCTTCACTTACAAAGGCAATGTGTTCCCAACGTGAACTTCATACTGGATATAACTGTCCATTTTGCACCCACTTACTACTATATATATATATATATATATATATATATATATATATATATATATATATTGTGTGTGTGTATATATATGTGTGATGTTTTCTCAAACATATTGTGCAGCACAGTCATTCAACAGTAGGGGAAATGTATTTATATATATATATATATATATATATATATATATATATATATATATATAGATATATATATATATATATGTGTGTGTGTGTGTGTGTGTGTGTGTGTGTGTGTGTGTGTGTGTGTGTGTGTGTGTGTGTGTGTGTGTGTGTGTGTGTGTGTGTCTGTATATCTGTAGACATACACATATATATATAGGTTTACTATCAAAAGGATGAAAATCACATCCACGAATGGTGATTTCCACAACAAATAACGTCGACTCATTAATATGAAGTAGGTTGTACGATTGATGCAGCAACGTCGACAAATTCTGTCTACCTTAAGGTGGAAATCTCCCATTGAAATACATGCTGAAACTCCCTGCCCATGTACATCCTTTTAAAGGGACATACAAATGAACGTCAACTTTCCGACAGTCGCTCCTACCATGGTTGAGGAGGTGGCTGTCGAGCAAGTACTGTCGACCATTTGATAGTAAACCATATATATATATATATATATATATATATATATATATATATATATCGAGTGCATTTAAACATCAGGTCCACACTCTCTAAATCTCTTTCCTCCACAGCTGCACTGTTCTGCCTTGCTACAAAACAGAAGGGTGTCACATGCGGACACAGCCTAACATTAGTGGGGTATATGGTATATATAGGGACACATTGCAGGTAAGCCTATTACAAACCTCTGACATTTGTGCA
>NC_056732.1:914292531-914295031 GCF_019279795.1 Protopterus annectens
ATTGCACATTTGACTGTTTTACAACTACATACTGCTATTTAGATTCCTGAGTACACAGTGTAGGTTTTAAGTCTGTACCTGTTAGCCTTATACATTTTTCAGTACATTCACAGCTACATACAGCTGAAATTGAAAGGATAACACAAGACACTGCTGGCAGACAAACAGGTAAAACACATTCTGATGGTAATATGCACTGTTGCTTTTTTTCAGTTATTTGACATGCCCATTCTAAAGTATGTAGACAAGCAGTGCTAACTCAGTTCACCTCAGTTAATGCATTCTGCAGGACATACACATTTCTATTTTTCAGGTACAAGTGAAATGACACACACCAGTGTTTGGAATCACCTTTAGTAGTTTTGACATACATATCTGTGTACAACTCAGAAATCCACAATTACTTTTCCTGCATGATCTGCACAGGGGAATGTTTTTCATTTCTAACTGTTACAGTAGCCCTGACATGGTACTTTCTTAGCAGGTTCACTCAGACAAACTCATATGTATTCTAATATTCCTCTACTGCATATTGTACCTTGTTTGCTACTGACAGGCATTTATCTCTGACTTGTACAGCATAATGATATATATATATATATATATATATATATATATATATATATATATATATATATATATATATATGTGGTACTACCATTACTATATTTTTTATTTCTTACTGCTAATAGTAGGGGGTATTCTGTACCCACCATACTGCCAATGCAGCCAGGCTAGTCACTGGGCATGAGCCTCAACATTCTGGGACATCTCTGCAGCAGCTGTATGGGGAGACATCACACATTATTCACACCTGCACAGTCACAAGTTGAACTTTTTCCATACTTAAAGATACATAAGACTGCATACTTACAGACAGGTAGGGCATCCTGTGCTTGGGCTTCTTGGATCCACTGGTCCAAGAGTGCACCCCTCCTCTGCTTCAGGTCGTTATGGTGGTGACGTACCTGCTCACCAGTCTGGGGTATGCCCGTGGCACTGGTGAGATTGCATGCAAGCTGGTCCCAGGTCTCTACGAGCCCTGGTACTGGCCCTGCAGCACTCTGCCATCATAGTTTTTTACTGAGAGCCCAACCATGAACCTGGACTCATGGATGCCCCCAATGTTGATCTTGAAAGCGAACACCTTCACCGACACCAGACATTTTGGTCCTGCTGTGAGCAATCCCAAATGTTTATGGCTGTATTCCCCCATGTGTGGTTTAAATAGGGTAGTTTTCCCATGCTTTTTTCTTGATTGTCCGGTTTTAATATGCTGAACTATGCGATAGCTCTGTGCAAATCTGCATACCATTGCATACACTAGGTAAGCAGAGCTGAAAACTGGTAAGTAATGCTTACACTAGCAAATCATTGCTTAAATCTATATTTTCATTAAATTTATAAATTATTTTTTATATTTATATTTTACATATTTCCACCCCTACTGTGCTATATGTAAGCCATATGATTGACATCTATTATTCAAATTCCTTAAATGTTTATTAAATAATTTGGCAGAGGGGGGATTCGAACCAAGCATGTTCTACATGTTATACCATGGCAGTACCACAAGCTACAGCAGCTTGATGACATTTTCTATCACAGTAGCTCTTGTCTATCATTTTCAGGATTTCAGCCAGGCTAAGCATAGTGGCACACCACGCAAACAAGCTGTGCACCACTTAAATTTCGGATTTATTTGATGAAAAAAAGAACTTACATTTTTTAATTTTTATTGCTTTCCTCTTGCCCTACTGCATCCATGCATGTAGGGCAAGAGTGCATACATTTGCGGGTGTGAACTTGAAGGCTGCTGCCTTCTAGGTGTTTGTTTGATTTTTTTTTTCAGTGTCTGCGGACACTAAAATGTTAGCTACTTACATTTCAGTGTCTTCGGACACTTGTTTACTACATAATATTAGAGCCAGGCTCTAATATTATATAACTTGACACTCATCTGTGTCACACAGTGCAGTACGGCACTTTCTGAGTGAAAGGGGTGTGTTACATGTGCAGGCACTGCTGACACACGCCCCCTGCATTCGCTCCTGGTTCGTGTCCATTTAGATTAAATAGCAACGCACTTTTATGCATATGCAAGGCATGCTGCTATTCTAAACAGACATGAACCAGTCCGTGCAAGAATAGTCGTATTCCTGCATGGAGCTTTGTGAATCCTGGGGGATATCTTTCAGTTTCCATGCAGCAAGCAGACACAATGTCTGTACTAGGGAGTTTTCTGTATTGTCTTTAAATTGAAATAACTACTAGGTTTGAAATGTGAGGGAATTAAATTGTTTTATGATTTCCTGCATCTGTCAAAGATTTGAGGTCTATATATTTTCACAGGTAAATGTTAAATACTACTAGCTTCCAGCAGTGTAGTTTTCACCTGGGATAGTCAAACGACAATAAATGATGTCATCCTGCAAGTTATACCAACAGTAATATTTGAAATATTAATTTGAGAAGTCTCTGAGTAAGACACAGCATTCTG